>NW_006399789.1:14310745-14343662 GCF_000299155.1 Elephantulus edwardii
GATAAATGTCAATAGTTGTATAGGGGCTTCAAGCCTTTTGTTTATAAGGTGGAAGGCAATCAGTAAAAACAACAAAAATGATACAATGTATAATACAATATACTAGAATACAGTATACAGATGTTAAAGGAGTATAATTTTATTTTATTTTTAATATTGCTAAATATTCCTCAGTCACCAAGTGCAACTGCTGTGACCATTGCATGAGTTTGTGAGCACCTCTGGAACCATGACTTGGATGGAACAGGAACAAAAGTAAGAAAGTTACCGCTTGTGTAGTGTCAGTGTCGAGTACTAGATCCACAGTGTGGGTAGTCACCTGTTCTTTCCTGAATTTATTCATCACCTGTTTGTGATGTGCAGGGCTTACTAAAACACACAGCACATTTTACTCATATTTAAGAGTGATGGTGGGTCAGCAACACTGCAGTACCAGTGTTATTGATGAGTGCCCTCAAGTCAATTCCAAAGCATAGTGACCCATACAGCAGAGTAGAATTGTCTCCATAAAGCTTTATTATAACTCTTGTGGTAGCAGATCACTAGACATTTCTTCTGAAGATCTACTGGGCATGTTCTAACTAACAGCTTTTTCTGTTCGTAGCCAAGCATTTAACCATTAGAGCTGTTAGGTGCAGTAAAGTTGAGTATGACCCATAGCAACTCTATGAACAACAGATCTGAACCCTGTCCTGTGCCATCCTCACATTTCCTGACTTATTAGAGCTCATTGTGCTAGTTATTGTGTCAGTCCACCTGGTGGGGAGTCTTCTTCTCCTTTGTCAACCTTCTACCTTTCCTAGCGCCTTGTCCCTCTCTAAGGAATAGACCCTCTTAGCAACATGCCCAAAGTATGTGAGGTGGAGCCTCATCATTTTTGTCGCCAAAGAGCAATCTGGTTGCATCCTTTCAAAGGTCTTTGTTCTCCTGGCTGTCCATAAGATGTTCAGCTCTTCTCCAACAGCATAGCTCAAAGGCATCAACTATTCTTCTGTAATCCTTAGTCATTATCCAACTCTCAGATGCAAGTAATCAGAAAGATCATGGCCTGAGTCAGACATACCTTATTCCTCAAAGTGACATCATTACTTCTCAATAATTTGGAGAGGTCCCTAACCGAAGACTTTCCTAATGAAATACATCTCCTGATTTCCTGGCTGCTGTTATCACAGGAGTTAATTGTGGCTCCAAGTAAGATGAAGTTGTTGACAGGCTCAATCTTTTCTCCGTCTATCATGATGTGGGAAATGACATCATGCTGAGACAAGCGGATAATTAGAGAGGAAAAGAACATCCTCAGCATGATGGATTGATACAGTGACTTTGGCAATGAGCTCACGCATGTCTAGGATTATGGGGATGGTTCAGGGTAGGGCAAGAGTTATACCTGCTGTTCATAGAATTGCTGTGAGTAATAAATAGAGCTCTGTTGGCCTAGTGGATAGAAAGTTATGCTAACAAGCCAAAGATGGGTGATTTTAATTGGTGGCACTCAGACCTGGTTTTAGTTATTTTTGGTCAAACATTCTTCTAAGTGGTATAGTACTGGTCTGTCAATTTGCTGTACAGAGGTAACTTGTGGTTTTTGTGATGATACACATTATGACACTGATGTGTCCAATGTAATAATGTTTACCCATGGTAGACAGTGTTTGGTGGAGCTCCCAGATTAAAACAGACTTGGAAGCAGGAGTAGCATGCACTTCTGAAATAGCTTGCCTCCGGAAACTCTACGAACTTAGAGGAACGATAAAAGTTATACAAGTGTTCAGGTCTTTCATTCATAGAGTCACTATGAATCTTCTACAACTTGATGGCACTTAACAACAACATCATGATATTACTGATCAGTCCAGTGGTAAAAATCTTTGTTCTCTTGACATTGAGATGCAGTCCACATTGAAGACTATAATCTGTGGCAACAAGAAGTCGTCTTCAAGTTCTCTTCTCTTTTAGTAAGCAAGGTTGTGTCATCTGCATAATGCAGGTTATTGATGAGTCTCCCTCTGATTCTGATACCACATTTCTCTTCATAGAGTCCAGTGTGTTTGGGGAGAAGATTGTTCTAATTGGTAGAGTACTTGTCTGTCAGTTTGCTGTACTGAGATAATGTGTGGGTTGCTGTGATACTAAATACTTTGCCACTGGTATGTTAAATGCCACAAGGGTTACCCATGGTGGACAGGTTTCCATAGAGCTCCCAGATTAAGACAGTCTAGGAAACAGGGTTGGCCATGCACTTCTTAAATCACAAACCTATGAACAGTAGAGGAAAGCAGATAATTATAGTACTAGTAGTAGCATCAGATAGGAAGTCAGTCAAAATGAGGAAAAAAGAATGGCAAGCATCATTTAATAATTGGAACATGGAATGTATGTAGCTTGAATGCTGGGAAACTAGAAATTTTGAAAAGTGAAGTGGGACACATGAACCGCAACATACTAGGCATTGTGAGATGAGATGGACTAGCTTTGGTTGCTTTGAATCAGATAATCATATGGTTTACTATACTGGTAATGAAAAACAGAAGAAGAATGGAGTTGCATTCAGAGTCAAAAAGTCAATTTCAAGTTCTATCCAGAAATACAATGTTGTGAGTGATAGGATATTACCCACATGCATACAATTGTGCTAACATGGTTCCTTAAAAAGACAGTTCCATATCTGGGTTATTTCTCAAGTGCTTGCATAGATCTGCATAATCTAAAAAGGCCTAATCCATGAATAAGCTTTCCTAGTAGATACTGTCATGCATGGAAAATGTGGAGGGATGGCAAAGGAGAGGAAGACCTTCAACCAGGTGGACTGACATAGTGACTGCAGCAACGGGCTTGATTATGTCAGAGATTGTGAGGGTGGATCTGCTGTTCATATTGTAGGTATTGTACTTGACTGGATGGTACTTCCCAACAAGCAGATATGTTCAGTTTATAAGTCGATATTTTCAGTTTCAAGACTAAGCTGCACTTGATTCAAGTAAAAGTCTTTTCAATCACCTGCTTGCTAAGCATGTATCTGAGAGCTGGACAATAAATAAGGATGATAAAAATGAATCCATGATTTTGCATTGTGATATTGGAGAAGAGTACTGAATACTCTATATTGTTGTTGTTATGTACCATTGAGTCACTTCCTAGTCATAGCAACCCTATGTACAAAAGCCCTAAACCCTGTTTTATCCTACGCCAACCTTAATGTCTCTGACACACCTACCTCCATTACACCAGTTACTGAAACAATCCATCTCACTGAGGGTCTTCCTCTCTTGTGCTATTCCTCCACTTACCCAAATACAATGTCCCTCTCTAAGGACTAGTCCCTCCTTGTAACATCTCCAAAGTATGTCAGATGAAACTTCAGAATTCTTTCCTCCAAGGAGAAGCTCGGCTTCACCCTCTCCAGGATGAACTGGTTTGTTCTCCTAGCAGTCCATAGTATATTCAACAACCTTCTCCAGCACCACAGCTCAAAAGCATCAACTCTCTTTCTATCATCCCTAGTCATTGTCCAGCTCTCTGATGCATAGCAAGCAATTGCAAAGACTATTGCCTGGATCAGACACATGTTAGTCTTCAGACTGACATCACTGTTCTTCAGTACTCTGAAAAGGTCCCTGACAGCTGACTTTCCCAATGCAATTCGTCTCTTGATTTCTTGTCTGCTGGTACCAAGAGGGTTGAATATTCTATAGACTGCCAAAAAACAAATGCAAAGTGCAACCAGAGTGCTCCTTGGAGGCAAGGAGGGTGAAGCTTTGTCTTGCATACTTTGGGCATGTTGTTAAGGAGTTCTCAGTGACTTACTGTCGATGAAGTGTGTTACCAATGTAAAACTTTGTGATTTGAATCCACCAGTTGCTCTCTTGAAAAAAGATAGGCAAACTCCTCATTGTTGTTGTTGTTATGTGTCGTCGAGTCGTTTGCGACTCATAGCCACCCTATGTGCAACAGCCCTAAACCATGCTCTATCCTGAGCCAATCTCATTGCCTCTGACACACCCATCCTGATTACCCCAGTCACTGAATCAATCCACCTAATAGAGGGTCGTCCCCTCCTGCGCTGTCCCTCCACTCTGCCCAGCATGATGTCGCTCTCCTAAGACCTGTCTCTCCTTACAACATGTCCAAAGTATGTCAGGCGAAGCCCCAGAATCCTTGCCTCCAAGGAGCAGTCTGGTTTAACCCTCTCTAGGATGAATCTATTTGTTTTCTTGGCATTCCATGGTACATTCAGTACTCTTCTCCAGCACCACAACTCAAAGGCGTCAATTCTCCATCTATCCTCCCTAGTCATTGTCCAACTCTCTGATGCATAACAAGCGATTGCAAAAACCATGGCCTGTATCAGGCGCACCTTAGTCTCCAGAGAGACATCGTTGCCTCTTGAGTACTTTAAAACTTGCTGTTGGTTAAGTTATGGGACAGTTCTAAATCAAAGCTATACAAAAACCCAATTTTTTGGAAAGGGACAACATGTTTGGAAAGGTGGAGGATTACCACGGTGACTGCTCTAGTGGGCTCAAGCTTATTGGATATGATGAGGATGGTGTAAAATAAGACAGGGTTCAAATCTGTTGTTTATAGGGTCACGATGAGTCATAGGCCCACAAAATGGACATTGTTTATATGGGTGTCCTAGGAAGACCAGGATTTAAAAATTTTGTGAGCTAGGTTGCATTATCAAAGTGACTATTGTCATATGAGAGTATTAGAATCTAATAAATTTCCTTCTTTATAGATAGAGAACTCTAGTGGCCTAATGGCAATATTGTTATTGTAGTTGTGTGCATTCAAGTCATAGATGATCTTCTAGCAGGTTTTCAGAAGCGTTTAATTGCACAGGAAGAAATTGCCTATCCTCCTGCAGAGCAGCTGGTGAATTCGAATTGTGTACTTTTGGGATTGGAGCACAGCTTCCTGCCAGGGGTCATCAAGTCAAGGACCACTCACAGTGACCTCTAAAGAGCACATTTGAGGTTTACCCTATCCGGTTCCATCCTCAGTATCTCTGTCATGCTCAAGCCCAGGTGTGGTAGTCAGGAAGTCAAGTCTATTGCAAGAGAAACTTCATTTTCTCTGGTGTGCTCTTTTGTTTTCTTAGGAAAATTCCTGATCCAACTGATTCTGGCAGGTTCTTGATCTTGACCCATTTTCTTTCCTTAGGCCTCTGTCTTTTCAACAAACAAACAAAACACCAGTGTCACTATTATTTTAATGTCCGTTTCATCACAACCCTTTTCTATTTTATTCCCATCAAAAGTTTGGTCTGCATTAAGCATCTATTTCCTTGTCCAGACTCAACATTTTGCAAGCTCTGAACAATGGCTATTTGTTCCCTCCTCTTAGGTAGGTTTCCAGAAACTGGCTTTAGAGGGCTGCCATGTGTTTATCTTTCTTAAGACTCCAAAAAGCACCCCACCATGACTCACACACGCAGAGCGCCAAAGGCCCTGAAAGGTTGTTTATTTGCACCAGCTGGACGACCCTGCACAGTACTCTCAGCATGCTCCAGGATTAGGGAACCATGAAAAGGTACGTCACATAGATGTAAGTACAAACAAAACTCCATCAACTTGAGCTTTGTTGAGAACCTGTAAGGAAGTCAGAATAAAGTGTGAGCCTCCTGTCAGCTTGCCACCTAGTTTGTTATTCACCACTTATTTACAAGTGGGAAAGAAAGGTCCAGGTATGATTGACGGAGAAATACACAGTAGGGGTTAGCATTCTCAAGGGTCTACAAGAGAATATTCTCTCCTTAGTACCAATGTTATCTGAATATGCAGTACAGGACTCTTGATGGCTTGCAAGACTACTTTCAGCAAAGAAAGACAGCCTTTTTCTTAAGCACAAATTACATGTAAATTCTAGAAAGTGTTTTCTTTACACCTCCTCTGACATCTGGTTGTTTTCTGCTAAGCCTTGTGGTGTGTTTTCATATCCATGTATAGCTTGTTGTTGGTAAGCCTTTGAGTCAACTATAACTCAGAGTGACCCTAAGAACAACAGCTTGGAAAATTGCCCTAACCTGTACCATTTTCATAACTTTCTCCATACTCAAGCCTATTGTAGTCCATGTATCAATTCTTGTGGGTCTCTCTCTCTTTCATTTACCTTCTACATTTCCTAGCATAATATATTGCTTAGTATTCAGTAAGAGGGATAAGGACCTGAATATAAATAGCTGGAGTTCTTTCTTGGATGTTGTCTCTGTCTTTCTGAACTCCAATCTTATTTCCTCAGTAAGATTACAAAGATTTATTTGGTTTCTTGACACTGCACCATGAGCAGGTATATGTCTTTAAGCAAAAAGCAAAGACATTTTTTGAGCTCATATCATCTGTCTCCCTTTTCTCAAATATCAGTTTTGAATTGACTATTTTCCAATTTCTATTCCCAATATCCCGAAGAAATAATGCCTTTGACCTTTGGTGTTAGAGAACAGTACTGAATATACCATACACTTACCAAGAACAAACAGATAATGTCTTAGAGAAAGTTCAGCCAGGGTGCTTCTTGGAGATGATAATACTTCATTTCATATATGTCAAGCATGTTGTTGATGTTATGTTGTTGGTTTGTGCTGTTGAGTTGGAAATGAACCACAGATGACCCTGCAGCAGGTTTTTCAAGTCAGTTAAATACATGAGAGAAGATTTCTCATCTTTCTTCCACAAAGCAGCTGGTGGATTTGAACTACATGCCTAGGACATGTTGCTAGAAAGGCTATTCTTTATAGAGAAACACTGCTTGGAGAGATGGAGGGTCAGAAAAAGAGAGAGAAACTCTTGACGAGATGGATTTACACAGTGACTTCAGCAATGGCCGTAAGTGTGTCAGAGATGATGAGGTGTTTTAGGATAGGACAAGGGTTCAGATCTTTGTTCACAGAGTCACTATGAATCATACTCGGTGACACATAACAACATTTTCGATATCACATATTTTACCGAGTTCTTTAGGTGTTTATAGTAGGAGGATATGTCAGCTATGCTATACTTCATTATTGATATGTTGTTGCTGTTGTTGAATGCTGTCGAGTTGTAGGCAACTCATAGCAACCCTATGAACGAAAGTCCTCTTCACCTGTGTGCGTGATTTTCATCCTTTCTCCAGGTTCATAGGGTTTCCGGAGGCAAGCTATTTATAGAAGTGGATGCCACTCCTACATATTAAATTACTATATTAAATTAAATATATTAAAATTATATTAAATATATTTTAAAAATTAAATATATTAAATTATTAATATAAGCAGATATATTCAATCATCAATTGTGAGTTAATATTTTGAAATTTTTTTCTTTCTCTGACCCTTCCACCTTTCCTTGTCTGATATCTGATATCTTTTTTTCCAAGGATAGGTCTCTAAAGTCAATAAATCATAAGGAAAAATCTTTCTAGTGTTCTTTTCTTTCAGTCAAGATCCATCTGACATAAAAAAACTATACAGTATCTGGAGCAATGGGTGTTGGTGTGTCAGAATTAATGAGACTGGCTCAGGACAGGGAAGGATTCAGAACTGCTGTACATAGGGTCACTATACATCATAGGCAACTCGATAGCTCATAACAACAGCATGCTATTTTGGTGGGGGGCGGGGTTATGGTTGTTGTTGCTTTTTTATTTAAGCCTCTTGTTCAGAGTCAACAAGATCTTGGGGAGAGCCTTTTCTTCTAAGTGGTACAGTGCTCTTCTGTCAATATGCTGTCCTGAGAAAACTTGGAGTTGCTGTGATGCTGAATCTTGTGTCATTGGGGTGTCAAATGACATAACATTTACCCCTATGGACAGTGTTTGGTGGAGAGCCCAGATTAAGACAGGATTTGGAATAGTAGTGGCATCCACTTTCTAAACAACATGCCTCTGGAAACTCTGTGAACTTTGATATATGTAGATAGTTATAGAAAGACTTCAGGTCTTTTGTTCATAGATAGGTTCACTATGAGGCATACTCGACTTGACAGCAATCAGCAACAACAATACATTTCTTATAGTTAGGGCCAAGTGACTAAGAATTTTCTGCGCTTATAGTCTAAAATAATTGTAGTACATTTAATCTTTTGTGTGCATTAGTGACTTTGAAAATATTTAACTGAAAAGAAGGAAATGGATCATTATAATAATATAGAGAGAATATGTGGAGGGTTTTTTGGCACGTGCTGAGTTTGCATTACTTATGGAACCTTTACCAGGCAAATTAATATATGATCTGGAAATAAGAAATATCATATAGTATACATTTGAAGGTGTTCAGTATGTTATCTTAGAGGTTAAAATTAAGATCAAGATGGCTCAGGAGAAGGTGCAACAGTGAGCAACAGTATTATTAAAGTGAATAGTTGGGGGAGGGGGAGCTGGGATAAATTCCACAAAAGAATCTAAGAAGTAGTTAAAGAAGTAGGAGGAGATACAGATGAATTGGTCCCACAAAAGTCCCTTTGCTTATTGCAGATAAAACTGTTCTCATTGTAGAGGGTACTTGATTTTATCGTGTCTTTCTTCTCACATATCTGAAGAAGGTGGCTAGGTTAGAATCAGATATGTATCATGGGATCTGTACCAGGAAAAATCTAAGAACACAAAAGGGAGATTAAAAAAATTGACACTGTGCCTTGTGGAACAGAGATATAGCTCAGATTTAATGAAGTCAAATCGTATTAACACAGAAAAAAAAATCGTATTAACAATAACCCTGATTATTTTGCACTGCAGTCTCTCTTAGTATTTTCCAGATTGTTGTTCTTGTTAGGTGCCATGGAGTCACCTGCAACTTATAGTGATCCTATACAACAGCTTGGAAGCCTGTGTCCTATCCTGAGCCAGTCTCACTGACTGCAATACACTTAGACCCATTGCCCCAGTTACTGTGTCAGTCCATCTCATCTGGGGTATTCCTCTCCTGTGCTGTCCCTCCACCATTCAGAGTATGATGTCCTTCTCTAAGGACTGGTCACTCCTGGTAACATGACCAAGTAATGTAAGGTAGGGCTTCAAAATCCTAGCCTCTAAGGAGAAACTTGGTTTTGCCCTCTCCTAGACAGACCTTTTTGTTCTCTTGGCAGTCCATGGTATGTTTAAGACTTCTCCAGAACCACAACTCAAAAGCTACGATTCTTCTTTTGTCATCCTTAGTCATTGTTCAGCTCTCAGATGAATAGCAAGAAATTGAGAATACTATGGCTTGGATCAGGCACACTTTAGTCTCTAGACTGACATCATTGCTCTTTAGCTCTCTGGAGAGGTCTTTGACAGCAGATTTCCCAATGAAATTTGTCTTTTGATCCTTGACCACTGGTGCCAAAGGCATTGATTGTGGATCCAATCAAGATTAAAGTATTAACAACTTCAATCTTTTCTCCATGTATCATGATGCTGCCTATTGGCCTGGTTGTGAGGATCTTTGTTTTCTTGATATTGAGGTGCAATCTACATAAAAGGTTGCAGTCCTTGATTTCTGTAGTAAGCACTTCAAATTCTTCTTAGTTCTGGCAGTGAAGGTTGTGTCATTTGTATAACACAAGTGTGATGTAAGCCTGAAAGTTCGCTTTTTTTTTTTTTAGCCATTACTATTAACTTCCTCTGGTGTCCAGGTACCTTAACCGCAGACACATGGTCTTACAAATTACCAACAGCTGTAGGACTAGGATCAGAGAAAGAGTGCTTCCTACATTGGGCAGCTAGACTTGAGGCAAGCACGGCTTGTGGTGGCAATACCCTGGTGAGAGTGAGATCTTCGTGGTGAAGAGACATTGGCATTGCTATGGACAAAATGTGGCAAGATGTGACCTGAGGCTTATTTCATTTGTGCTTGCCACATTTAAAAGTTTGTCTGTTCTTGCTATATATCTGATGGAGAAAGTGACTTGTTACTACAAACTTTGCTTAATGATTTGAATTTGACTGCTGACCTGAAACTGGAGCGTGGACTTACTGAGGAGTTGTGCCTTGTAACTATTGGACTAAAGCCTGGACTTGCAATGTGAGATATTCTTTGCCTCCTCTAGTCTCCAATTGCCTTCCCTAAAAACTCTCTTGTTAGTAAAAAAAAAAAATTAAATAAAATAAATTTTAATATCAAAGTTATGTAGTAGCTAAATAGAATATTAGTTCCTAAGAGAACAAACTGCTATACAAGCAGTTTGTTGAATTTTTTAAACTCAGAAAAATATAATTAAGTACTATTAAATTGCTAACCTACAAAAATTATTAGTAGTGATTTTTTTCTTGATTATAGTCATCATAACAGCCATTGGACCTAGTCACAGATCACGAGGAATGGGTTGATCAGAACTCAACCATATAAGGACTTGGCTTATAGATACAGATGTTCAAGCTCTAATCAGAATGGAAAATTCTTCAAAGAAAAGAAAATATTACTTTACTCAGACTACTGATTTGATAAAGATGGAAAAGTAAAATCAAATATGGTAGAAATAAAGGCATTAAGTATGTATTTGTTGCTTACATACTTTCAAGAATACAGTGATTAATAATATGATTGCAAGGGAAAAGTTAATCCTTTACCTATGAAAGTTAATGGCTAGAAAAGTCAGAGTGTGGTCTGTGATATAGTCAGTTTGTTGTTCAAGATGGCTTTCTGAGGCCATTGCTTCTGACTTTCACCACTTAACTGGGAAGAAATATGCCGATAGGATATATAGTCTATACTTGACAGAATTGGCCAGTTTTGCCATTCTGCCAGATTAAATTTAGCCGGTGGAGCAGCAGAAATTGGGAACCTTTCTACTCGAAAAGAAGAAGACACTGCAGAGTTTGTCCTTTGGGGCCAGAGATTTCTGCACCAGTCAGATTGAAATCTACAGGGATCATTAGCACTTGCAACAGAAAGTCAGAGACCAATGTGAGCTAGACTGACCTGGGACTGTTGCCTCATGGAGACAGAGCCAAGGACCTTCATCTAAGCTTACTTGAAAATGGAGGAGTTAGGAAGATGTCATAACTGGCAGGATTAAGAGCTTTGCAACACTGGCTTGAAGGCTGAAGGGCTTAAAAGCATGTTTAAGAAGCAGTCTTGACTGAAGAACTATTGTCAATCTGCACTGTAACCTGTTAACTTCCCTAATAAATCCTATAAGTATGGGACTATGATAACATGTAGCTACTACGATGAATTATGAATCCCATAGTAGAATAGTGAGCACCCTGGGGAAGGGTGGTTGGTATTAGGATTGGTGGGAGTAGATTTGAGAAGCATAAGGGGCATATCTGGCCACATGGGAACAGGTTCTGTGTTTTGGATATTCTTAAGGAGGATGGTTCCCCTTTTTGGAATTAATGGGCTTCAGACATGGCCCTCTCCATGCTGTTCCAACTCTTTCTACAACATTGATGGAAAATATTAATTTTTAATAATGCAACAATAATAGTCATTGTGTCTTGGTACCTAGGAAAATGAGTTGCATAGGAATAAGTAAAAACATTATTTGAAGAGATGTCATATTCTGGAAAAGTAAATGAAAGAAGAAGGGAAAAAAAGAAAAAGTTACACCAAAAGATACCTTAAAACCATTGTTCTCAAATTGTCGTTCTCAGACCCTTAAGGTTCTCTAGGTTCACGGTACCAAAATATTATAATACTATTTGTATTTTTGATTGTACTTTGATCATGTACTTTATATTGTACATGAGTATACCAACATTCATGATGTAAAACTATTTGGGAGTAAAACTGTGTGTCTTGGCATAACTTAAGGCAGAAGCTCCAAACTGTTCTAGTAGTCATTGTATTTTAACTGCTATATATTTAACTGCTGTTTCACTATTTGTTTGTTTAAATGTAATTTTACTTAAGAATGCTTTTGATGAGGGAGGGATGGGTTAAAGAAATGGGAAAGATCTGGTGTAAAAAACAATGAATAGGAACTTTATAAGTAAACCAGTATAAAACAAACAATAGTTTAGTACTTACAAGAGAATAAAGGAATTTAGTCCATGAAATGTTAAAAAATTCCACTGTGATAATTACCTTTAATTATCCCAACATCCAGAAGAAAAGAAACAGGTTCATTTATACATTTTCAGATTATAATAATAAATATAACAAAATGCCACAAAAAATAAAACATACAGCCATTCTAAAAAAAATAATACTTTTGATGAGACAGTTAAAAGTATTGCTATCATGAAATCTTATCCACTAAGTATTCATTTTCTTATTATTCTTTGATTCAATGGGAAGTATTCATGAGAAGAAGCATTTCAGCTGAAGGATAGTGATTGTCCCAAGGTAAAGATCTTTCCTATGTTTTAAACTAGGGTTGAATGACCTGATCTTTTATGGATCATTACTTTAATTTCAAAGAACAACTAATAGACAAACAATAGCTATTCAAATACAGCCATTTGTCAAATATTTTCTCAAAATGAATTGAAGTGAACTTGGCACTTCAAGGCAAATAGCTGACAGTCGTTGGTATAATGACAGAATGAAAGCTTTCTAGTGAAAATTAGGATTATGATGAATTTAAATCTGTCACTGTGAGTTTGACAGCTTCCCGTACATTAAGCCTTCTAATGTGACTGGTGGTGATATTAACTAATGAGGTGGAGAATTTTTCACCAGAGTATAATAAAATGTGCCTAACATTTTCAAATTCTTGAGTAAAGGATATATTCAAAGTGCATGACAGACCCATGATTTTAAGATAACAGTGTATGTAAAGTTCATTTATATGGGCTAAAATTTTACATAGAAATTAACATGTGAAAAATTACCATATCTTGAATTTTGAACTAATAATGAAGAATATTCTCCATTATATGAAAAATTTATTAAAATATTCCCTCCCTTTTCCAACTATATTATCTGTGTGAAGACTTATTTTTCTGTATATACAACAAACTAAGCAACACAGCACAGCAGATTAAATGCAGAGGCACATTGGAGTATTTAGTTTTTTAGCTGTCATCTGTTACATTAGACATCAAAGAGATTTGCAAATCTCTTTGTAAACATAAAACAATGTCAATCACAATTTTCCCCCTTTGGCTGAAAAGAGTTCTTTTTATAAATATGTATTATTTTCAAGTAAGATTCGTGATTATTATTTTAAATCAATCAGTATGTTTCAAATTTTTAGTTTCAATGTCTTATATGAATTAAAATTAAGAAATTCAGCAAACGAAATTTCCTGAAGATAATTCAAAAAACGTTGTGGCAGCATACCTACAGGAAACTCAGAAATTCAAGCTGGATTCAGAAGAGGAGATATCATTACTGATGACAGATGAATCTCGGTTGAAAGTGAAGAATGCCATAGAGATGCTTATTCATCTGTGTTTAATTGACGAGGCAATGAAACCTGACTGTGTGGATCATAAAAAAAATCATGGATAACATTGTGAAGAATCGAAATTCTAGAATATTTAATTGAGCTCATGAGAAACTAATGCATAGATCAAGAAGCAGTCATTCAAACAAGGGGATACTGGGTGGTTTATAGTCTGGTAAATTGTGCGTTGTTATATAGGGTTATATTATTTCACACTTTGTATGAATAATTCTATAATATTTACTACATTAAGAACACAGCATAAAAAATTCAAAAAAAAAAGAACACAGCATCACTTTTAGAGGAAGATTCAGCAATAATGTGTGACATGCAGATGACAAAACTGCTTGGTAAAAGTGAAGAAGTCTTGAAGCATTTGCTGAAAAAGATCAAAGACTATAAGACTTTAGTATGGGTTTTTGTTGTTATGTGCCATCAATTCGCTTGAGACTCATGGCAACCCTAAACCTGCTCTATCCTGTGACAACCTTATTCTCTCTGACACACCTACCACGATTACTCCAGTCACTGAATCAATATCCCTCTCCAAGGACTGGTCCCTCCTTGTAACATGTCCAAAGTACATCAGAAGAAGCTTCAGAATCCTTGAATCCAAGGAGCAGCTGAGTTTCCTCTTCTCTTGGACGAACCTGTTTGTTCTCCTAGCAGTCCATGATGTATGCAACAATCTTCTCCAGCATCACAGCTCAAAAGCATCAATTCTCTATGTATCCCTAGCTCTCTGAAGCATAGCAAGCAATTGTGAAGATTATTGCCTGGATCAGGTGAATCTTATTCTCCAGACTGACCTCATTGCTCTTCAGTACTCTGGAGAGGTCCCTGATAGCTGACTTTCCCAATGCAATTCATCTTTTGATTTCCTGGCTGCTGCTAAGAGTGTTGTTTGTGGAGCCAAGTAAACTAAAACTGTTAACAAGCTCAATCTCTTCACCATCCATCATGATGCTGCCAATTGGTCCAGTGGTGAGAATCTTTGTTTACTTGATATTGAACATCAATCCATATTGAAGGCCACAGTCCTTAACCTTTTGCAGCAAGTGCTTCAAGTCCTCCTTAGTTTCAGCAAGCAGGGTTGTGTCATCGACATAATATAGGTTGTTGATGAATCTTCCTCCAATTCTGATATCACATTCCTCTTCATAAAGCCCAGCCTCTCGGATGATCTGTTCTGCATATAGATTGAGACTGAAAAAGTATGGGGGAAAAAAAAAATAGATCACTGGCATACACCCTTCCTGATTTTGAACTAGGCAATGTCTTCTTGCTTTGTTCTGATGACTCCTGATCCAAGTATAGGTTTCGCATTAGCACAATCAAAAGTTTTAGGATTCTCATTTTTCTCAGAGTCAGCCATAGCTGGTTGTGATCCACACAGTCAAAAAGCCTTTGCATAGTTAATGAAACATAGACAGACATTCCTCTGGTACTCTCTGCTTTCAGCCGAAATCTATCTGACATTAGCTATGTATAATATTCGTAGTGCCACAACCTCTTTTAAACTCAGCCTACACATCTGACAGTTTTCTGTTGATGTGCTGCTCCAGTTGTTTTTGGATCATTTTCAGCAGAATCTTGTTTGCATGTGATATTAATGACATTGCTCAATAATTTCTTCACTTTGTCAGGTCACCTTTCTTTGGAATGGGAACAAACATGGATCTCTTTCAGTCAGTTGGCCAGGTGGTTGTCCTCCAGATTTCCTGGCACAACTTAGGAGTACATCCAGGGTAGCATCTATTTGTTGAAGTATCTCAATTGGTATGTCGTCTATTCCTGGAGCCTTGTTTTTTGCCAATTCTTTCAGAGCAGCTTGAACTTCTTCCTTTATCACAACAGGCTCTTGCTCATACATTGTTTCATGAAATTCTTCTGTGTCAGCCAATTCCTTCTGGCACAGTGACTCTGTATACTCCTTCCATCTTCTTTTATTGCTTCTTGGATCATTTAACATTCTGCCCAAAGCATCCGTAAGTAGTGTCACTTGTGGCTTGAACTGGTTTTCAACTCCTTTGCCTTAAAAAATTCTGAGTAAGTTCAGCCCTTTTGATTTTCTGACTCCAGCTATTTGCAAATTTCATAATACCTTGCTTTGTCTTCCCAAGCTGCTCTTTGAAATGTTCTGTTCAGCTCCTTATTTTTTTCCTTTAGCTTTGGCTTCTTGGCATTCTCATGCAATATTCAGAGTCTCATCTGACATATATCTTGCTCTTTTCTTCCTCTTCTGCCTTTGTAATGACCTTTTGCATTCTTCATGGACTATATTCTTGGTGTCCTCCCACAATTCATTTGGTCTTTGCTTATTGGTGTTCAAGGCCTCAAACCTGTTCCTGAGATGGTTTTGAAATTCGAGTGGCATAGACTTAAGGTCAAATTTTGTTTCCTGTGGATTTAATTTTCTTCAACTTCAGCTTGAACTTCAGCTTGAACTTGTGAGTAGTTGGTGGTCTGTTCCACAATCAAGACCTGGCCTAGTTTTCACAGCTCATATTGAGCTTCTCCAGCGATTCTTTCCACAGATGTAATTGATTTGATTCCTATGCATACCATCAGGTGAAATACATGTACAGAGCCTGCATTTGTGTTTCTTATGAAAGGTATTTGCAATGAATAAATCACTGAATGTGAAGAATTTTATCTTTTATATCCAGCCTCATTTCTGTCACCAGGTCCAGGCTTTCCAACTTCTGATCCTTCTTCCCTATTCCCAACTAATGCATTCCAGTCACCCATTATTATCAATGCTTCTTGATTGCATGTTCGATCAATTTCTGGCTTCAAAAGTTAGTAGAAATCTTCTATTTCCTCTTCTTTGGCTCTAGTTGTTGGTGCATATATTTGAATGATAGTGGTATTCACTGGACTTCCTTGTATGTGTATTGACATTATCCTGCACTTACCACATTGTATTTCATGATGGATCTAGAAATTATTTTTTATTATGAAAGCAACCCCCTTTTTCTCACCTTTTCATTCTCAACACAGTAGATCATATGATAATCTAATTCACAAAGTCCCATGCCAAGTCACCTCACTTCGCCAATACCTAGTATGTCAATATCTATGCATTCCATTTCTTTCTTAACATCCAATTTTTCTACATTCATGATTCTCACTTTCCACATTCTAATCACTAGTGTCTGCTGTCTACAGTGACTATACCAGTCGACTCAAGTATATCAGAGATAATGACACAGGACAGGGCAGGGTACAGATCCATTGTTTTATGAGGTCTCTATGAGTCTTAGTCAACTCAAAGGCACCCAATGAGACCAAACACTTTAAGAACCATTGTCTTTAGGAAATAAAAGTAGCGAAGACTAACCAGCATGGCTGGTAACAAGCAGTGACATCAATCAATTTAAGTAAAATGAACACATATGAATGAGCAAGAATGTAGCAGCCTGAAAAATACAGATTCAAAATCAAGGATAGTTATAACTATGACATGATAGTTGGAAATGTCCAGTTAATATAGAGTATTGGTACCATCCTTTCACGTGAAGGGACTCCGTAATGACATCATTTCCGAGCACAGAGACCACAGATATATAAACAAACCTCTGCTTTTTTAAAGGATGCCCAGAGCTCTCATCTCTGTGGGCATGAATAGAAAATTCTCTGTCTCTTCCAGGCAAAAAGAAATTTTATTTTATCAGTGCTGCCTAAAAGGTGGAAGGGGGTAGATGTATATAAAATACAATAAGCTTTCTTTCCCAGTTCTGCAGAACCAAGAATAGAGTGGGAAAAGGGGGAAATTTTAAGTAGAGGCAACTTTCCAAGTTGATACTATTTCAGAAAACAAAGACCACAATTAATAAATATTAATAAAATTAGTAAGACTATGTAATATTCATTCACATCAGAGAAAAATTTTAAATGTGTCATTTTGATGCAATCACCAAAATGAATAAAGGTAGTATTTTAATTTTTACTTCTGTTGTTAGGTACTGTTGAATCAATTCTAACTCATAACAATCCTTATAATCAACAAATAAAACATCACTGTGTTAAAAAAAAAAAACAACAAAAACCACAACACACAAAAAACCTCCAACACATCACTTTGTTCTACAACATCCTCACAGTGATCCACTGCTTGGGTCCACTGTTATGACTATGCCAATCTACTGCATTGAAGGGCTTTCTCTTTTTTTGCTGACCGTCTCCTTTACAAAGCTTGATATGCTACTCTGTGGGCTGGCCTCTCTCGATAAAGTGCCCAAAGCACATGAGATGAAACCTTACCATCCTCAGTACTAAAAGCACTCTGTCCATAGTTCACCCAACACAATTGTCTTCAGGCTTTGGAAGACTCACTTACTTACTGCTGTCAAACTAGAATTAATTTATAGCTGACCCTCCATTGGGTTTTCAAATCTGTAATTCACAAGGGAAGAGATTGCCCATCTTTTTCCCAAGAAACTACTGGTACATTTTAAGCACCAGAGAGGTACCTTTGGGTTCATAAAATCCCTGTGGGTGACACCACTAAAGTCCTCATTCTTCTGATGATTCATGTTATATTCCATATTCTTCACCAACATCTTAATTTAAAGGCATCAATTCTGTGTGATTTTACTTCTTTGCTGTTGTTCTTGTTGTTGGTTGGTGTCATTGATTTGAATATGACCCATTGAGACCCTATAACACCAGACCTGAACCTTGTCCTGTTCTTTGGTGTAAAGTTTTTAGTGAAAACTAATTATATTTCTAATAGAAGAAACTTAAAGATACTATAAAATTATTTCTACCCAGAAATTATTCTACCCAATATTATTATCACCAATTTAATTTTGTATATTCAAATATTGGGCAAAACATTTGAGGCAATCTACAATAAACCTAGAAGAATAATTCAAGTTTATGAAAGATAATGACAATTTATATTGTTTGGCTATCTCACTATGAAATTCATACATATTTACAAGTATGATGTGAGTGTGAATTTACCTGACGCACAAGTCAAAACTTGGGCTTTGTGTTGTAACCATGTGAACTAACAGACTCGCCAAAACTTGTACTACCTGAACGCAGCAACTGTTTGTCCTAAGTCTATCAAGTAGTCCTGGTTATCTCATTTCAAACTGCTGCAAAAATATCCCCTGCTTGTGAGTAATCATGCTTCTCACGCAGGCAAAGGTAAGATTGCTTAGTTTAGGATTATGGTAGCTCCTTGTAACAATCCAGAAATCCGAGATAACAAATCTAATGAGCTCATTTATTCAGTCATCTCCTAGTACACATCCACATCATAATAGGATGTGCTCGGCAGTATACTTTTATCTATCTCTTAATTTCAATTATTCCCCTTAGTGCTTTGGTTTCAATTTGCTTTTCGGCTATTTTGCATGTCTCCACAGCATCCATTTTTATTTTCTGTATTTAAAAGACTCCAGTGCTTTTTGGGGCATCTGACAATAAGTAGGAGAGTACACTTTAGGCTCCAAAGAAACAAACATTTCCACTGTTTTGCAAAAAAGAGATTAAGAACAAAGAAAAACATTTCCAGACCAGTTAAAAATGTATATACTTTTAGATGAATGAGTCTCCCTTAGATAAAACCGTCTCATTTGTACTCATATTCATTTCTAAAACAGAGACTGAAATGTCTTAAAGAGCTTTCCAAGAATGTTATCTTTTATACTCAACACCTCAAGCATTCACTGCAGAACAAAGCAAACAAAGCTTATTTTCTGAAAAGAAGCTCTGAATGCATAAGACACAGGGATCCAGGCAATTATATGTAATCTGGCTATTTAATCCACATATGTGTTTTTATCTTCCTTGATTTGATTTGGTTATCTATTATGTTGCAAAATTAATGGCTGTCTACAATGACTATGAAACAATGAAATGTGAAACGAAAACAGTTTCAATTGGTAGGTGGGCTATTTTACTATACAAATGAGTCACTAATGGGGGGGGGCTTCATTTACTTCACTTCTGTTCAATTTCTCCATGAATTTTTTACATAAACCAAGCTTTCTTTTATAAAATACTTAGACTTGATCAGATTATCAGATCAATTAGTCCCCTGTAGACCTGAGAGGCTGTTCTACCTAGTAGCAAAGAACTCTTTTATAAATTGCCAGCACTTTTTCTGTCACCAGCTGAGGACAAGAAGACGTGATATTCTTGGTAAATTACATGACATTGCTGTTTGTTGTGTATCACCAAGTTGGAATCAACCCATAGCTGACCCTCCAGAGAGTTTTCAGAGGCAGTATCACATGGGAGGAGCTGGTGGATCTGAACCGCGTGCCTTTGGGATTGCAGTGCAGAGTCTTATAACTAGGCTACTTGAATATAATGCATGTTTATCTGTTTTTTACTTCAGTGGTTTGGGTGAATTCTGACATGGAAAAAGGTATTTGTGTTGCCATCTGGAAGAACCTATTTCTAGTTGTTTTCAAGGTGGTGGTGTTAAGTGTCACTGAATCAACTATGGCCCATAGTAACCTTTCTAACAGCAGATGGGAACTTACCCTATCTTGCCTTAGTCTCATGATCTCAGAGTCAAGTCCATTTTTTTTATTTTATTTTCTTTTTCAAGTCCATTTTTGTAGTCACTTTGTCAATCAGTCTTGTGGAGAATCTTCCTCTCTTTCCTGAGCTTCTACTTTTCCAAGGACTCTCCCCTTCTGACAATGTGCGAAGAATGCGTGAGACAAATCCGCACCATGCTTACCTTTAGGGAGCACTCTGGTTTCACTTCTTCTGAGACAGATGTTGTTCTTTCGTAATCCATGGTATATCCACTACTCTTCACATATTCCACAATTCAAAGACAGCAATGCTTCTTTAGTCTTCCTTACTTATTGTCCAGCTCTCAGACATGTAGGAAGCAAATGAAAATATCATGCTTGGATCAGGCCCACATTAGTCCTCAAAGTGATAGCTCTGTTTTTTAATGTTTTAAAGAGATCGTTTGCTGCAGATCTGCCCAATCCAGTATTTCACTTGATTCTTTGGCTACTGATTTCTTGAGCTTCTATAGGCATGGACTACTAGTCCAAGTGAAATTAAATTCTTTATAAATGCAATAGTTTCTCCATTTATCATGATGCTGCTATGGTTCCATTTTTTTCTTAATATTTAGTAGTAACCTACCCAGCAAGCAAGGATGTGTCATCTGTATATTACTGATGAGTTTTCCTCCCATTCTACATTATTCTTCACTTGCTCCAGCTTCTACAATTATTTCTTAAGCATACAGGTTAAATGAATATGGTAAAGGGATACAACCATAAAATACATCTTTCTTGATGTTAACCAACGCAGTGTTCCTTTTGTTCTATACTAAACTTCCTGCTGGCTTAAATACTCATTCATCGCGAGTACAATCAAATGTTCGTGAATTCCTACTATTCACAATATTATCCATAATTTGTTGTGAGCTACACAGTCAAATATTTTTAATAATCAATAAAACAGAGGTAGACATCTTTCTGACATTCTCTATTTCAATGCTATGAACAACAAATCTGAACTCTGTCCTATCCTACATTATCTCCTCACCTCTCTGACACACTTGGGTCTATTGCTGCAGGCATTGTGTCAATGTGTTTCATTGAGGGTCTTCTTCCCTTTCGTTGACCCTTCTCCTTTCAAGCATGATGTCTTTCTACAAGAAATAGCAACACACCCAAAATAAGAGAGACAAAGCTTTGTCATCTTTGCCTCCAAGATCCATTCTGGCTGCACTTCATCTAAGATATATCTGTTGCTTTGGTGATCCATGGGATGTTCAGTGCTCTTCTCTAAAACCACAGCTCAAAGGCATCAGTTAGTCTTCTGTCATCCTTATTTATTGTCCAGCTCTCAGATACAAAGCAAGTGATTGATAAGACCATGATCTACCTTTCTCTAGAACTGACAGAAAGACTTTCACTGTAGCCAGTACCCTGATTTTAACCTTGTGATAATTCTGGATCCTTAGGGAGATGTGACCTATAGTCAGAGATGGGCATCAGGATTTCTGGAGAGGGAAGCAGACTTGAGAAGTCTGTGTGATTATCTGTGCCTGTATGAAAATAAAGGATAAAATAATTACAGTGGGAGAGGGGAAAGATCATGATCCGAACAAAGTACACCTTAGTCTTCAAACTGACATCATTGCTCAGAAACAACAAATTGTAATTTGGAGAGGTCCCTGACAGTGAACTTGTCCAGTACAATCACATCTCTTGATCTCCTCACTGCTGGTACCAAGGGTGTTGATTGCAGATCTAAGTAAAATGAAATTGTTGACGTCTTCAATATTTTCTCCTAACAATTTCAAGTGTCAACCTATTTCTTTTGATATAGTGATTCCATGTATTACTTCCACTTTCTTTTGATGCTACTGGATCATTTACAATTCTGCCATTAACATCTCTCAGTATTGCAACTTAAGGTTAGAGTTTATTTTTCTTTTAATTTGAAAAATGCTGATTTTCCCCTTTTTACTGTCCCACTCCAGTTCTTAGCACATTCCATTCTAATACTTTACTTTGTTTTCTTGAACTACCCTTTGAAATTTTCTGTTCACTTCTTTTACTTCTGCATTTTTTCCTCTTTGTTCTGATTTCTCAACACTCTAAGACAATTTTCTGGGTCTCTTCTGTCATCCATTTTCATCTTTATTTTCTTCTCTGTCTTTGTACTCTTCATGGACTATATCTTTGATTTATTTCCATAACTCATCTGATCTTTGATCATTAATGTTCATATTCCTGAACAGTGGGTGATAATGCCCAATTGAAAATGTCCCATTTCAAATGTATATTTCAGCTAACCAAATGCATAGGATGTCTAACTTCAAGCATTCTGTCTCATTTTTGAACTTAAAATTCCCTAGTACATATCAAAGTCTGATGATTAACAGCTGTTTTGTTTTGTTTTTTTCTATTTGAGTTACCTCAGCAAATGAAGGTTCCAAAAGCTTTACATGACTAAAATGGGTTTTGCTTTTTGAAGACAGCTCCTCCCAAGTTATTGCTCAATTGCCTTTCTACACAGGGGAGCTGAGGGGCTCATTTTCCAGCATTATATCAGAAACCATACAGCTGTGTTTCATAAAATTTTCACTGAACAGCAACAGAATCCTACAGGGCCTCCACAAGGAAAAGACTTGATAGCACAATTACATAATGGGCAAAAGATATGGAAACACTTTTCACAGATGAAGACATTTGCATAGCAAACAGACACATGAAGAAATTCTTAAAATCACTGCAACAAGAGAGACACAAATCAAAACTACAATGAAATGCAATCTCACCACAGTAGCAGTGGCAATGTTTAACAGGACAGAAAGTAATAAATCCTGGAGAGGATGTAACAAAATAAGAACTATACATTGTTGGTGGGATTGTAAACTGGTACAGTCACTCCGGAAGGCAGTTTGGTGTTTCCTCAAAAAGGTGAACATAGAAATTCCATATGACCCAGCTATTTCACTGTGAGGAATATACCCTGAGGAAATGAGAACTGAGACACAAATGGAAATTTGTACACCAATGTACATAGCATTAATCACCACTGTAATAACATATAAACAGCCAAAATATTCAACCACAATCAAATAGATTGAGAAATTGTGGTACATGATGGAATATAGTAGTCAGAAGAAACAATTTCAAAAATTGCTACATAACTTGGGAGAGACTGGAGGGTATTATGCTGAGTGCACTAACTCAGTCTCATAAGGATAAATATTGCATGAGACCATTATTGTAAAAATACAGAAGGATCAAGAGTAAAATGTGTATAGGATTCAAGAGTGGAAGGGAAAGGAGCAGTGAGGTGAGGGTAGGCAGGGGGGACCCATAGATTGCACAATTTGGTGAGTGGAGGGGTGAGGGTAAAGGAAATGGGAAAGATCCTGCAGGTATCTGGAAAGATGGGGTGATGGTAGGTGTAGTTCAATGGTGATTACTTTTATGCAACATAAAGGATGGGAAATCAAAAGATAAATTGAATTAGGAAAATCTGCTGTCAGGGACCTCTCCAGAGTGCTGAAGAGCAACGAAGTTAATCTAGAGACTAAGGTGTGTGCCTGATCCAAGCCATGCTCTTCACAATTACTTGTTATGCATTAAAGATCTGGACAATGACCAAGGATGACAGAAGAATTGATGCCTCTGAATTGGGGTCCTGGAAATAGTGTTGAGCAGAGAACTAACAGGCCTGTCCTAGAGAGGGTGAAACCAAGCTGCTCCTTGAAAGCAAGGATTTTAAGACTCTGTGTCTCATATGGTTGGCATGCCACCAGGAGGGAGCAGTCTTTGGAAAAGGATATTATGCTTGTAAGAGCCAAGAGACAGCACAGGATAGGAAGATCCAAGATGAGACAGATTGACACAATTACTGGGGCAATGTGTGTAGGTGTGTCAGAGACAGTGAGATTGGCTTAGTATAGAGTAGGGTTCAGGGTTATCGTGCATAGTTTTGCTATGAGTTGTAGTCAACTCAATGGCATATAACAACAACAGTGAATAGGAATGAGTGGATGAAATACAATATAAAGAAAGTATGGTGTGAAGCACAATGTATCTGAACTTTGTATGCAAACCAACATAAAATTAAAATTTTTAAAAAATATTTCCACAGAACAATATTTTGTAGTTTTCTAGAGGTACACTATTAGATATTTCTTTCTGAAAACATATTGGGAGTGCTACTGAAATGTATCAATTATGAACAATCCTGGGAGTATTTGAAATACTGGTGACATAATTCCAACCTCACAGCAACTTGTAAGCTATCACAGTAGAACAAACTGACAGGCTGTGGCGAACGGGTGTCAGCTCTTTTTTAGTC
The DNA here is from genome assembly GCF_000299155.1 of Elephantulus edwardii. NCBI lineage: Eukaryota > Metazoa > Chordata > Mammalia > Macroscelidea > Macroscelididae > Elephantulus > Elephantulus edwardii. The sequence goes on from NW_006399789.1 coordinate 14,334,862, forward strand.
AGTCCCTGAAGCATGAAAACTCCATACACAGAGAGCAAAATACTGCCCAGTCCTGTCCCGTCTCTGTGATAGATGTGATCATTGTGAGACATAAAGTTTTAATTAACTAGTTTTGGAAAGTAGCTCCCGGAGCCTTTCTTCCTAGTCCATTTTAGACTGGAAGCTCTATTGAACTCTGTACAACATACAATGACAGACAAGTGGTGGTTGTGTACCATGTACATTTGTTGATGAATTGGATTTCAATTCAAATCTTTGGCTTGAAACAATTTATCCATTGGAAAACAAAAAAAGGGTTAGTGAATACTAAGAAAAGATATATCAGCAAAGAAAGTTCATGATAAAATTTTCAGGACATAATAAAGAATTTAGACTTTATCTTCTGGATAAGTGTAAAACATTTGACTATTTTTATATAGATGAATAAACATAAAACCCAACAAAGTCTTCTATTGACCATATAAAGGAAAAAAGAAATCCAAGGAAGATCCTTTTCTCAGCTGTTGGTATAAAAATAGTTCACCTGGTATGGGGGTGGCAGCACTCATCCCAGGAGGAGGTAGTCTCCATTCACGACATCATCAGTACAAAACTTATTCGTAAAAGATCAGATACACCCTCCACGCTCTGACACCTCCTTCTATCAATTCTAACACCAACTGTCCTTCCCAAGGCTCTTGCTTCTCTGCTGCTTGATTAAATAATCTGTCGGAACGGCTACACAGACCTCAAAGACAATAACTCATTATTATGGTATTTATTAAGAGAGTAGTGGCTTACAATTAATGTAGGAACTAAGATACAGTTCTTCATTCAGAACAGCTTCTCAGGCATCCTCACAGGCCTTGAGGCCTTCAGATTTTCCCATTACTGTCTTGTGGCTCTGAGTCAGTGTTCTAAAGTTCTTTTAGTTCTGCAAATTATGGTGCTTCTCCTCTTCTTCCAACTCGGCTACCTAGTTTGAGTGAATACCTGTAGCCATAGCTCTGGATCTAAGAGTGGCAATGCTAGTTCCGTTTTCTTCATGTCAGCCTGTACTTTTCTACCACTTCTGCTACTGTTGCTGCTGGTCTCTCTCTTTTTTTTAAATACTAGTTTATTTGAAAAATTAGAATACATTATTTTCAAGAACAGGTTCTTCCTATTTTCCTCACCCCTCACCCATCAGACTGTACAACTCCATGATTAAGCCCACCTTCTCTCTGAAAATCCTCATCCCTCTGCTTCCACCCTTCCCGACCCCCTTTAATCCTTATACTCATTCTACAATAATGCTTTTGTACAATATTTGTCCTTGTGGTACTGAGTTAGTTCACTCAGTATAATGCTCGATCATCAATACCTCTTGATCATATGTTGTTTCCTGAAATTCTTCTCTGCCAGCCAATTATTTTTGGTACAGTGACTCTGTATTCTCCTTCCATCTTCTCTTAATAATCCTGGATCAGTCAATATTCTGCCCAAGTATCCTTAACTACTACAATTCAAAGCTTGAATTTGTTCTTTAGTTCCTTCACTTTAAGAAAGGCTGAGAGAGTTTGACCCTTTTGAATTTGGTAGAGAACTACTAGAAATATAAGCTGCGCTTAGAAGAGGTCGAGACAATGAAGCAATTTTTTCTTTTACCTTTCAAAGAGAAGAGTGAACTGGGGGGAAGTGGTGGGCAGAGAGTAAAATGCTTTTGAGTCTCCATCTTGCACAGAAATCTCTGGTAAAAAGGACATGATGCACTCTCTATTTCTTTGTTTTTTGACTCTGAACCTGCTCAATTTAAGACTGGCAGGATGGCAAAACTGACCAGTTCACTCATTTGTAGTCTACACACCTTATCTGAATGGTCCCACTTCAAAGATACTATTTGCTTTCTTTACATTATTAGCAAGCTATCCACACCATGTGATGGAGTTAAAACACACTCCATTAGTGTTGTTCTATGTAGCCATGGGCTAAAGTTCAAAACGAATGGCTAAAAAAGCAATACAGAATAACTGAGGATAGCACAGTTGAGTTAAAGGAAGATTTCCTGGAAGAGAAAGCATTTGACATAAATCTTGAGAGATTATTTGGGTTATACAGCTGAAGACAGGAACAAGAGAGTGCTAGGTAAGCAAAGAGCACAAACAAAAGCATAGTATTGTCACATGGCATGGACAGTGACAGTCTAGAAATGATTATTTATGACTAACAGATGAATTTGGGATTCTGAAAGAAGAAAGAAATAGGATGAACAGAAAAGTACCCTTAAGTGCACCAAAGCTAAAAAAAACTTAGGAAAAGCTAATAACATTCTCTCAGCAATGTATCAAGAACTCATTGGAATAGCATGACTGTTGGATGTGGGCAAGAATTCTTTATCATATAATACATAGAGAGAGGGGGGAAGCTAGATTCATCCTGTAGAAATAAACAGAACGGTTAACTCGATGAAGAATAAGTTTTCCACAGACATGCAACTCTCTCTCTCTCTCTCTCACACACACACACACAAGCACACACACAGGGAGAGAGAGATTTTAACATAGCAGTTAATTAGTATTGTTGCTGTTGTGTGCCATCAAGTCAGAACCTACGCATAGCTGAACCTCCAGCAGTTCGTCAGAGGGAGTTAATCACACGGGAAGAGATTGTCCATCTTTCTTCTGAAAAGCTGCTGGTGGATTTGAACTGTATGTTCTTGGGACTGCAGTACAGCTTCTTACCAAAAAATATTTACTTATTACAGAGTGTTCTTGAAGTCACTACTTAGCTTAGGGTTACCTCGAAGTGAGTGAAGACAGTGTCGCCTATTTAAGCTGGATTCATGTTCATTTCAGTTCCCTATACTCTCCCAGGTTTTTATAGCTTTGAAGAATAGAGACAGTCTTACTATACACTTCTCTGAGGGTATTGTGAAGACACTAGAGAAGTATGAACACTTCATTGTTCACCTTTCCCCCAATTCCATTTTTAAATATCTTTCAAAGAGCTGGAGACAAGTCTATTCCATGATGTGAACTGCATACAGACTGTTCACAGGTCACCACATCTGTTGGGTGAGACTCACTTACCATTCCCACAGAATGTAGAAACTCAGGCTCCTTAACATAGTCTGAATGATTCTTTTGGCTTTCTAAATTGGGAACTAATTAAATGTTTTAACTGGACTTCTCTTTCACTATAGCAGAACAGAGCAATTTTAAAGCAAACATTTCAATGAAACATTTCTTTGGGAGAATGCAATTTTCCTGAAGAAACAACAGCTTCTGGCATGTAATCTACCTATTTCTACTTCACATTCCCAATGCATTCACAGAGGATAGACATCATCCCATAAAGAAGCTTAACCATAGAGGATGGAATGAGATCTCACTGATCGAAGTGATCAGAAACAATTTGTTCTTACCTCTCTGGATTATATAAATAACTGCATAGAAGAGGTATCCAAGCAACTCATAAATATGTTGGGTACTGTTTCAGTACAGTAAGAATGGGAAGTTAAGTCATTCATTTCATTTCCAATTGTAATTAGATGTTGGTTGAAGCAATTCTCCTGCTTGAAAATCCCTTAAGGAATAATGTTTAGAGGCAGGAGAACTCTAATTCACTGCAAGTAAGGAATTTCCACCTGAACGGGTAGCTCAAGCTTCTTTAATATTCTGGAACTTTAGAGTCACAAAATCTCACACGTTATTGTTCGTTGTGGATTATCACTCAGCGGGTTTGCATGAATAAATAACTTCAAACACTGCAGCAACAGCAACAAGCACACAAATAAGACCTCAAGGAGTTTAGCAACTTCTTCTGACGAATGACATTCTAGAACTGAAATTATCATCAACGTTGAGTGACTTGAGTGCTTAATATGAGTCAGGAATTACACAAGATGTTGCACAAACACTAAAAAATGAACAGAAAATATAGCAGATGCATAAAAGGATGAACTATATGTGATAAAGTAACTTCCAAAACAGAGAAAAGTACAGAATAGCATAGGAACCATTCGAAGGAGAAAGTCTCAGGCGGAAAAAGTGTGAATCAGATTAAAACTAAATTATGCCAAATAAGCTTTGTAACTACCCAAGTTACAAAGAAATAAGATGGATATTCCAAGTAGAGTGAGCAGGATACATACGTTAATACAACATATAAAGTTATGCAATAAATTCTAGGAAAAAACAGAGAATGTCTGCGATATTTGAACAGACAAAGATCTTAAATAAAATACATGGTAGCCTCGTGGCAAGAAGCTGTGCTGCAATTCCGAAGGTACACAGTTCAAGTCCACAAGCTCCTCCATAGGAGAAGGATAGGTAATCTCTTTCTATGTTGTTAACTACTTTTGAAAACCCTCTGGAGAGTCAGCTGGGGGTGGGTTCCAACGCCATGGTACATAACAATAGTCTTAAAAGGGAAACCTGATGCATTGCATTACATCAAAATTAGAAACTTCAGATCATCAAAAGACACCATTAAGACTGCAAAAAGATAGCCATGGTTATGTTTACCCTATACACACATACACAAACAAACAAAAGTTACATTTAGAATCTACAAAGAACTTCTGAAAAGCAGAAAACGAAGAGAAGCCATTTTTTAAAATAGTCCTAAAATCTGAATAGGTGTACCACAAAAAGAAAAGGATATCTGACTATCTAGTAAAAGTATGAATATTTATGACTCATTAGTAATTGTTGTTGTGTACGATAGAGTCAAAACGAACAAATAGCTCACCCTCCAGTGGATTTTCAGAGCCAGTTTATCACATAGAAGGAAATTAGCCATTCTTCTGCAAAGCAGCTCACGCCACATGCCTTTGGGATTGCAGCCTGCTTCCTTCCACTAGACCACATTAGTAATTAGGGAAAAGCAAAATGAAACAGCAATGTTGTTATTGTTGTTGTGACGTGCCAAACAGTCAAGTAAGACTCAGAGCAACCGTACCTACAACAGACCTGAACCCTGCCCTACCCTATGCCATCCTCATCAAGCTGACACAAGCCCTTGCTTGCTGAGCTCTTGCTGCAGTTACTGTGCCAGTCCATCTAGTTGGGAATCATCTTCTCTTTTACTGATCCTCCATCTTTCTAAGTATGATGTCTCTTTCCAAGAAATAACCTCTCCTGGCAACATCATCTGCTAGAAGCAGAATCAATGTCTTTGAGTTGTGGTACTGGAGAAGAGTGTAGAACATAAAACTATGGACTGCCAAGAGAACAAACAGGTCTGTCTTGAAGAGGGAGCAACCAACTGCTCCTTGGAGGCAAGGATTCGGAAGCTCTGTCTCACACACTTTGTTTTGCGGATGCAGCCAGAAAGGGTCAATCCTTGGAGAGGGACACATGCTTGGAAGAGTGGAAGGACAGTACAGGAGAGGAAGACCCTGAATGAAATAGATTGACACAATGACTGGTGTAATGAGAGTGTAAGTGAATTGGAGACAGTGAGATTGACTCAGGATAGGGCACAGTTCAGAACTACTGTACACAGGGTCATTGAGTCATGGGTGACTCTATGATACACAACAACAACAACCACAAGCAACACGTTGTGAAAGCCGGACAATGCATAAGGATGACAGAAGAAGAACTGATGCTTTTGAACGGTAGTAATGGATATTGATGCTTTTGACTTGTGGTGCTGGAAAAGAGTCTTGAACATACCATAGACCACCAAATTAACTAATAGGTCTTTCTTGGAGAGGGTGAAATCAAGTTTCCCCTTGGAGGCTAGTATTTAGAAGTATTTAGAAGCTCCATCTCACATATTTTGGGACTGCTACTTGAAGAAGAACACCTTGCTCAGAAGGGTGGGAGCACAACACAGGAGAGGAAGACCTTGAATGAGACAGATTGATACAGTAACTGGGGCAATGGGGTAGGTGTGTTGGAGACAGTGAGACTTTCTCAGGACATGGCAGGCTTCAGAATCCGTTGTACATAGAGTCTCTTTGAGTCACAGGCAACTCGACAGCACATACCAACAACAAAATTGGAGAAAAGTACTGATATCACATGGATTACCAAAAAACGAAACACACAGGTCTTGGAGAAGGTGCAGCCAGAGTGCTCACTGGATGTAAGGATGGTGAAGGTTCATCTCCCATATTTTTGTCATGTTTCTAGGAAAGGCTTTTCTTTAGAAAAGCCCAGCATGCTTGGAAAGGTGGAAGGATAGAGAAGGGAAGAAGACCTTCAACCAGGTGTATTGACACAGTGACTGCAGCAATGGGCTTGAGATTGTGAGGATGGCACAGGATGAAACAGGGATCACAGCTGATGCTTATAGAGCTGCTATGAGTTATACTCATCTTGATGGCACCTAACAACATGATACCTACTATTATTTGAATCTACAATCAACACCCTTGGTGTCAGCAGTCAAGAAAGCTCTTGACTTAAAGATCTCTCTAAAGTGCTAAAGAGCAAGATGTACCTGATCCAAGCTATGACGTTTTCCATGACTTCCTATGTATCAAAACTGTGGACAATGAATAAGAATTACAGAATTGATGTCTTTGAGTTGTGGTGTTGTGAACAGTGTTGAATATCCCACAGACTGAAAAGAACAAATAAATATGTCTTAAAGTGCAACAGGAATGCTTATTGGAAGCAAGGATAGTGAAGGTTCATCTAACATACTTTGTAAATGTTGTAAGGAGGGGTCAATCCTTAGAGAACAACATCATGCTTGGAAAGGTAGTGCGTCAGTGTAAGTGAAGAAAATCCTCAATAAAATAGAATAGTACAGTGTCTATGAAGATGAGTTCAAATATTTAAAAAATGATGAAGATGGCACAGGACAAGGTAGGGTTCAGATTCATTGTTGACAGGTTTGCTATGGGTCATATCAACCTAACTGCACATAGCAACAATTGCTGTTGGTGTTAAGAATACAAAAATCTTCACAATAGCAGCTCTAGGTAGCATCATGACAGACAGAGAAAAGATTTAAGTTGTCAAGGATTTTGTTTTACTTTGATTCACAATTAAACCCTGGAGGCAGTATTCAAGAGATCAAAACATTGATTGAATCACCAAATATGTCATTGCATGCTGGATCAGTCACAACAGCACTTAACAACAACAATAATGTTTGGTACTGTCAGTCTTTTAAAAATTTTACTTCCACTAGTAAGAAACACCATAGTTTTTTTAGGTACATGCTAATATTTAAACTGATAACCTAGCTATTCTAAAAAGGTCCTTGACAGTATATTTGGCAATGATATATTTAGTCTGCATGTTATACTTCTAAGAATTGACTTTATATAACCAAATGAAATATAACTCTTAGCAACATTGCTTAACTGAAGAACAAATTTAAGCCTCGAGCTGCAATATTTAAGGATGCTTTGAGCATAATATTAAATGATTCAAGAATTATTAAAAGAAGACATCATCAGTAAGTGAATGGATAAAAAAACTGTGGTATATTCAAATAATGGAATACTACACAGACTGAAAAACAAGGAACTCATAAACTATTACACAACATGTGTGACCCTAGAGGACATTATGCTGCATGAAATATCTCAGTCACAAAAGGACAAATATTGTATAACACCGCTATGACACAATAGGACTGACAGGAGGGTTGGGAAGTAACTAAGAAAAAAAGGGATAAATAATTGAAACTGTATTGGAGCAAGTGGAAAAATGTCTAAAAGGAATATATGATTAGGCATTATTTGTATGACAACGGTCTAGAATAAGAGATGTATAGCAAAGAAAACTGGGGTGGGGGAAGGGAGGAAATAATGCAACAATGAATGACTTTTTTTTAAGTGAACTTGTTATTATGTGCTGTCAAATCACCTGCAACTCACAGCAACCCTATGTACAACAGCCCTAAACTCTGCTCTATCCTGTGCCAATCTCACTGTCTCTGACACACCTATCCTTATTACCCTAGTCAATGAATCAATCCACTTGATAAAGGGTCTTCCTCTCTTGTGCTGTCCCTCCACCTTTCCAAGCATGGTGTCCCTCTCCAAGGACTGGTCCCTCCTTGTAACACGTGCAAGGTATGCCAGATGAAGCTTCAGAATCCTTGCCTCCAAGGAGCAGCCTGATTTAATCCTCTCTAGGATGAACCTGTTTGTTTTCTTAGCAGCCCATGGTATATTCAATATTCTTCTCCAACACCATAACTCAAAGGCATCAATTCTCCTTCTATCCTCCCTAGTCATTGTTCTGCTCTCTGATGCATAGAAAGTGAACTCACTCAGTCCCACAAGGATAAATATTATATAAAACTGTAATTATAGAATGAGGATAAGGAGCTAGGAGGAATGGGAGAGGCTGGAAGCAGAGAGATGTGGATGTGCAAGAGGAAGGGAAGATTAATCATTGGGTTGTACAATTTGGGTGGAGGAGTGAGGGGAATTGAAAGAATTTGTTCAAATTTGCATTCTAATTTTGTAAATAAACTAGTAGAGAATAAAAAAATAAAAATAAACAATAAACAAACAAGCAAAACAACCTTGTACTTGGACTAGGAGGCAGTTGTCAGAACAGAGCAAGGAAACACCACGTGGTTAAAAAAACAGGAAAGGTGTACACTAGGGATGTGTCCGATCTCTGTATCTTTTCAATCTATGTGCAGAACAGATAATCTGGGAGGCTGGGCTCTATGAGGAGGAATGTGGCATCAGAATTGGAGGAAGACTCATCAACAATCTGTGGTATGGAGATGACACAACTTTGCCTGCTGAAACTGAGGAGGACCTGAGGTACTTGTGGTAGAAGGTCAAGAACTGCAGCCTTCAGTATGAATTGGAGTTCAACATCAAGAAATCAAATGATCTCACCGCTGGACCAACT
>NW_006399789.1:14344192-14351822 GCF_000299155.1 Elephantulus edwardii
TTAAAAATAACATCAACATTGCTGAATCCAGCATATGTAACGTAAAGTCGAAGCACTAGACAAAATAATGAATATGTTTCTGTGAATGTTTTATACTTGTTGTGTATTGTAGAGTCAAAACTGAACCGTAGCTGATCCTTCAGTGGGTTTTCAGAAGCAGTTAATCATCCGGAAGGAGATTACCCATCCTTCTCCCACAGAGCAGCTGGTGGCCTCAAAGCACATGCCTTTGGAATTACAGTATAGCTTCCTGTCACAGGACCACTAGAGCTCCCAATTCTATGCATATAAAGTTGGGGTGCTTTTTGTTGTTTTTTTTAGCGGGGGTGTTTTGTTTTTTATAAAAAAGGCGAGATGCTGTGAAAATATAGAGTTCAAGCTGTTTGAGATGGGAAGCAAAAAGAAAACTCTTTTAAAAGAGTTATTTATTTAAAAAATACCCTCAACAAGATGGATTGACACAATGACTGTAACAACAGGGTCTAGTATATCAGAGTTGATAAGGATGGCACAGGATTAGAACCTCCTATCTTTGGGTTGATAGTACAACTCCTTATCCAATAGACCACAGAGAACTAACCTGCTAAAGATTACAGCTATGTTCCCATGGCACTCTGAATATCCATGATCAACTACCAACATTGACCAAGTAGACTTTAGTAAAAGGTACTCCCATTTATAATTTCAAGATATGAATCCAGTGAATTATCCAAAAGGAAGTTTATGTGCTTCAAAGAGGTTTCTTTGTTAGAAGGCCTAGCCCATGGTATAAAAATGTTGACAAATACAGAGAGAAATACACAACTAGGAAAGGATAAAATTGATGAGTGGAGCTTTGCTAAGATTAAATACCTGCATCCATCAAAAACTTTTTTTCAAGGTGGGGGACCCTACTGACTAGGAAAAAAAAAACATTTGGCAATATCATCTCAGACGAGGGTCTTATAACAAAAGATGACAGAATACTGCAGGACCTTCAGAAGAAAAAGATGGATAATCCAATTACAAAATGGACAAAAGACATGGAATGGCTTCACAGAGGAAGACATTCGCATGGCCAACAGACTCATGAAAAACTGATCAAAATCACTGCTAATAAGATTCAAATAAAAACCACAATGAGTCACCATCTCACCCTAGTAGCATTGGCAAAGATTAACAGGACAGCAAGCAATAAATGCTGGGGAGGATGTAGAGAGATAGGCACTCTCATATACTGTTGGTGGGTGCAGAGATAGGCTCTCATGCACTATTACTAGAATTGTAAAATGGTACAATCACTCTGGAAGGCAGTTTGGCATTTCCTCAAAGGCCCGAAGTAAATAATTCCATATGACTCACCTATTCCACTGCTTGGAATATACCCCAAGAAAATGAGAACTAATAAAAATATGGAAATTTGCACACCTATGTTCATAAAGCCATTATTCACCATCACAAAAACATGTAAAAAATAAAAATAAATTTTAAAAAAATCAAAGATGTAAACAGCCCAAATGTCCCACCAGAATCAAATGGATTGAGAAATGGTGGTACAGTCACATGAGGAATACTATATGTAGCATTCAGGAACGGCAATTTCTAAAATTACTATATAACTTGGGAGAGACTGGATAGCATTATGAGTGAACTAATTTGGTCTCATGGAGACAAACACTGCGTAAGCTCATTATTGTAGGAATAGAAAGATAACTAGTAAAAAGTATGTGAGGGCCCCAGGGAGCACGGAAGGAGCAGAGTGGTGAGGATGAGCTGGGCGGACACCATAGGATCAGACGGTTTGGTGGGTGGAGAGAGGAGGGGTCAAAGGAAAAAGGGATTTTCTTTCTTAGGAAAAAGGAGATCTGGAAGGACACAGAAATAGTGGACATAGTTCAATGGTGATTACTTTTCTAAAACATTATGAATGGGAATGATACCATGAAACACAATATGAATGAAGGATAGTGTGAAATAATGTATATAAAGTTTGTAAGCAAAGCAATATAAAGTAAGTTTTTTAAAAAGTCTCTCTTGAGAAATACCTTTGCTCTGAACGAACTCAGATCTCATCTGTTCTTGTTATGTTCTGTTGAGTCGTTTGTGATTCATAGCGACCCTATGTACAATAGCCCTAAACTCTGCTCTGTCCTGTGCCAATCACACTCTCTGACACTCCCATCCCGATTACCCCAGTCACTGAATCAATCCACCTCATAGAGGGTCTTCCCCTCCTGCGCTGTCCCTCCACCCTCCAAGCATGATGTCCCCCTCCAAGGACTGGTCCCTCCTTACAACATGTCCAAAGTATTTCAGATGAAGCCTCAGGATCCTTGCCTCCAAGAAGCAGCCCGGTTTAACCCTCTCCAGGATGAATCTGTTTGTTTCTCAGCAGCCCATGGTACCCTCAATACTCTTCTCCAGCACCACAGCTCAAAGGCATCATTTCTCCTTCTATCCTCCCTAGTCATTGTCCAACTCTCTGACACATAACACACTGAAGAGAAATTCATTTTTATCAAATTATTACTTTCTGACTTAGCTCCCATATTCAGATTTAGCTTTATCATATGGTGAAAGCTACCAGCACACCCTAGACATCTTTTTATTTTATTAGCAACTTCAGGCAAGAAACACACATCTTTATATATACAGAGTTTTAACATATATTATATAAGTTAATTAATGTCAGGGAGCTCTGGTGTATATGAAAATATATTTATTATTGTTGATAAGTGCTTTGAAGTCCAGTATGAGCCATAGCAACCCTATGAACAACAGAGCTGCACTCGGTCTAATTTGGCACTATGTATTATTGCTGTACCCTAGACATTTTTTGTCATATGATGAAAGCCTGGAGTTCTGAAGTAAAATCAAACAACTGTACTGATGACATGCTTTGGAGAATTTGTCTACTGGAGGCTCATGGTTGATTTCCAATCCCCAGCAGGAGAGGGGCTAGCAAAGCTGAGAGGCCTGAGATGGTAAAACCAATCCAACAGGAGTCATGAGTCATATCCTAGTTGGTGCCAAAGGCTGAAGCTGGGGTGAAAAATGTGAAAAGTGACATCAGGAGCAAGGAATGAGACAGAAGGAGGAAACTGAGGTTTGTGGATGAGACAGAGACAGGGAAATCAGAAATGAGCAGGGATGAAGTAGCCAACTGGGATTGGTCTAACTTGGTGGCTACCAAAGCTGCTGTGAATTCCAGTCACCTGAGAATGAAAACACTGTCTGGGCCCCAGACCAGCACACTAAATGGCACTTTTCAGAAGGAGTCCAAGTGCCTGTTTTTTTAAGCTAACTGGTTGTCTTTGATTCAGTGCTGCCTCATGGCAACCCATGTGTGCAAGGGGAGAGATGTGCTCCAGTAGTTCATTTGTCAGAAGGAGATTTCCAGACATTTGTTTAAAGAAGATTATGGTTAGACTGGAATGGTCAATGGGTTAGCAGTGAACTTTTTGTAGCACTCAGGACATTATTTTAAGGGAGTGAGGTTGGGTGAATAAGCCCAAGAACATGACTTCTGGGGAGAACATATCCTGTGTAGACTGAAGAAAGGAAGCCAGTTTTGTGCAAAATTTGCAAGAATTACTAGCAAATACTATCTATGTTTTAAAAATTTAGAAATATGAACCTTGGTAGATCATTTGCTTTTGGTGTTTGCTTAACTTAGAGGAAGCTATGAGAAAGAAATTCTTCTTGTTATGTGTCATCCTGTCGGAACAAGCTCATAACGGACCCTCCAGTAGGTTTTCAGATGCAGTAAATAGCACAGGAAGAGATTGCCCATCTTTCTCCCAAGGAGCAGCTGGTAATTCGATTCACCTGCTTTTGGGTTGGCAGCACAACTCTATACCCACCAGGCCACCAATAGTGTACGTCTTGTTCTATTTGGGTTTTGTCACAGAAAGTACTTTGTACACAGAAAGTACAAAGCTTGGTACTTTGTCAAAGAAGAAGGGAGGGAAAGAATGCAGTGTTTGGGGCAATTGAACTTAGATTAGCCTCTGTCGATCCCCTAGAGAGAGCCTGGCCAGGAATTCTGAAGAGCAAAGAGGAGGCAGTTTTTAAATGTCCATCCAATTAAAGAGCAGAAGAAATAACCAAGACATGATTTCTTGGCAAAAAGTTTTCAGCAAATCACAGACACTTCTTGTGATGACAAGAACAGAACACAGAGCTTTCTGAAGGTGTCCGCGTGTCTCTCACTTCTTCTCCTCCATGGTTGGCATTGTGTCTGTGCTATTGTCCGCCTTATTGGAACCAGGATTGAGGGGCTGTGGTAAGCCATTGAACCAGAGTGTTTCCTCAGCTCCTGAGGAATGTTTACTGAGGTGTGGTGTTTTTGAAAATCTTTATTAAGAAGTACGCCATGTCCTCTGTACCTTTATTTTTCTAAATGTGTGGGGAGGACACGCTGTGTTTGCTTCTTTGCCAGCATTCCAAAACATTCTTGTTCCTCTGAATTCCATGCCCTCCTCTGAAAGTGAACGGCATGACCAGACCTTTGCACTGCCGCACTGTATTCAAGGTTTCCAAATAAAAGAAACTGAATTCTGTACAAAACCCAAAACTAAGGCCATCAAAGGTGTGAAATGAACTTTTTTTTCGTTTTGTAAAGTGACCATGGACAATATCATAAATTGTGTTTGCCTCAGCAGGACTGTGTGACTGAAATGGGGAAAATTTAAAATATAAAGGTCTTTTTGTTATTTTTAAAATATTCCCTTTATTACATTTTAATCTGACCTAAAAGTAATGGTCATGATTTAGCCAGACCACAAAATGTTATATCAGAAAGTAAATTATAGGCTTAATAACATAAATATTTGTTGTCCTCAGGCAAGCACTGAATTTTTGCTAGTTTCACCAGGATGCACCAATAGAATCATTTTGCTAATTTCACCAGGATGCATCCAACAAAAAATATTATTTCCTTGCAGAACAACAAATCTGTGCCAGGGTATAATACTATGCCTGCTAAGAAAATATGTGTGCTTTGCCCAGTGACAACAAATTGAATGTGAAACACAATACGGAAGAAAGAAGAATATCGGCGTTGCTTCTGCAGTTGAGAGATGAAAGTTTCCCAAGAACACACAGGAAAGAAGATTCTCAACTAACCCAAGAACAGCTTGCAAACTCTACTAAAATCCTCCCTAGTCCTGAAGAGTATTAATCATTCTGAGCTTGTAAATGAAGGATGCCTCTGCTCTGAGGAAGATTAGTTTGCACCTCGATTTTGTGGGGGTTTTTCCAGAGCATTCCGCAGTTACATTCATGCATTATTTTTTCAGCATTATGCACTGCAACTTTTATATTAATAAGAATGAGTGGAGCTGTGGAGACACAAAGGTTAAGCACTGAGCTGCCTTCAAAAGATGGGTGGTTCAAATTCACCTGGTGGCCTTGTTGGTCAATGCTTGGTACTCTGTGGCCATAAAGGTGATCCTAGAAACATCTGTGTATTTCTGTCACATGGGGTAACTATGAGTCAGAATTGACTCCACAGAACCTAATATCAAGGGTTAAAATCTAGAAAACTTTGAAAGGCAAGATAGCAAACTCACAGTCTGTAGCAACCAAGGTCACTTGGACGTCAACAAGGAGTTCAGATGTCATCATTCAGGGAAACATCTTTATATCTATAACGTCTAAGAAAGGGACTACTAAATAGGTGTTACTTAATGTTTCAAAAACTAATGAATAGGAAATTATAGAAATTATCTTTAAAAATATTAGTAATTTAAAATAATATTAAAATGTGAGAATAAGGAAGATAATAATGTGTGAAGAATGAGAATATTTGATGGTTATAGATTGTATAGTGACAATTTATAAAATATAGAAAACTAGGATTGTTGCTGCTGTTGTCAGTGCTGTTTATTTAGTCTCTTCTCATGGTGGCACCATGTACTACAGAACCAAACACAGCCTGGGCTGGTTCCACCTTCTCAGTCACTGCTATTCTTAAACTAATTGTTGTAACCACCAAGTCCATTCACTTCATTGAGGTTCTTTATTTTTCTCAGGACCCTCAACTTTACCCTAGTTTCTCCAGACTGATCCTTCCTGACAGCATGGCCAAAGAATATGAAACAAAGTCTCAATATCCTCATCCCCAAAGAGCTCATATCTTCTAAGAAGATTGATTAAATCCAGAGAATTCAGGGAGATTCCTTGCTGTAAAAGGTCATGTATGTATTTTATTCTCTCCTGGTTGTAGGTCTTTCAAGATGTTTGGGAGACTGTTCATGTTGTGGATTAGGGATTCTAGAGTTCTTCCAAGCTTTTCTCTGAAGATGTTTGTAGTCTTCAGTTTTACTCTTAAATCCTTAATCTATTTTGAGTTTGGGTTTTGTGTATGGTGTGAGGTGTGAGTCTTGCTTGAATTTCCTACAGATAGTTTCCAATTTTGCCAACACCATTTGTTAAAGAGGCTTTAATTTCTCTACTTAACTGATCTTGTCTCCTTGTCAAAAATCAGTTGACTATAGATATATATATAGTTGATTTCTGGGTTCTCAATTCTTTTCCATTGATCTATGTGTCTGTCACTGTACCAGTACCATGCTCTCTTGACCACCATGTCTATGTTTTAGGAATAGATGAATGGGACCTTCTAAGAATCAAATCCCTATGCATATAAAAAAATTTTCTCCAACAGGATAAAAGGAAAAGGAAAGCCGCAGACTGGGAAACAAATATTTGGTAGTGACATATCTGATAAGGAACTCATATCTAAAATTTGTAGAATATGCTAGCATATCAACAAGAAAAAAGTAAACAACCCAATCACAAAAATGGGCACAGGATAGGAATAGATAAATCACCAAAGAAGACATTCAGATAGCAAACAATCACATGAAGAAATGTTCAAAATCTCTAGCTCTCAGAAAGATGCAATTAAAAACAACTAACTATGAGATACCATCTCAATACAGTAACAATAGCAAAGTTCAGCAGAGCATCAAACAACAAATACTGGTGTGGTTGTGGAGAGATTGAAATCCTTATTTAATGCTGGTGGGAGTGTAAAATAGTACAACCACTTTGGAAGGCCATATGGTGCTTTATCAAAAAGTTGAAAACAGAAATACCATTGGACTCAACAATTCTATTACTAAGGATATACCCTAACGAACCAGAGCTTCCACCAAAGCAGATGCATGCACACCCATGTTTATTACTGCATTATTTATAATAGCAAAGAGACAGAAACAACCCAAGTGCCCATCAACAAATGAATGGATAGGAAAAACTATGGTACATTCACACAATAGAATAGCACACAGCCCTGAAAAACAAAGAACTCATAAAATATTACACAACATAGGTGACTCTTAAGGACATTATGCTGAGTGACATATCTCAGTCACAAAAGGACAAATACTATATAACACCTCTGTTAAACAAAAAAAAAGACTGACATAGGGGTGAGGGAAAGTTAAGAAAAGAAGGGATAGATAATTAATACTGCATTGGACTAGATGAAGGAAAGAACTGTTTAAAAGGAATATGTGATTAAGCACTATATGTATGACAATAGCCCAGAATAAGAGGTACATTGCAAAGAGTGCTATAGGGAGGAGGTAATTGTGCAGCAATGACAAATATTAAAAATTTTAAAAAGTGAACTGGGAGAAGA
>NW_006399789.1:14351922-14353289 GCF_000299155.1 Elephantulus edwardii
ATTATTTTTAAAAAGAAAAAGGCATGTATGTATTAAAAAGGCAGATTATTCTAAAGTTTTTTAAGTTTAAAATAAATGTATCTATTAAGTTGAAATCAATGAGTCAATTTCATGCAACAAGCATTACAACACAATACCAGTGAGTTTGAGACCTTTTAAAGCTCTACAAAAATGAATACAAATATGGGGAGAAAATATTAACCCTCCTCTTCCAAGAGACTAGATGAACTAGTCTGGGAGCACCGGTGTCCTAGTGGTAAGAAGCTGTGATGCAATTCCAAAGACATGCAGTTAGACTCCACAAGCTGCTCCTTGGGAAAAGGATGGACAAGCTCCTCCTGCAATTAATTGCCTCTGAAAATCTGGTAGAGAGTCACCTATAGGTTCGTTCTGACTCAACGGCACAAAACAACAGAAGAACTTGATAGTGTCCAGCTACCATTGTTGTTGTTTGTTGTTATGTTGTTACGTGCCGTCAAGTTGCGACTCATAGCGACCCTATGTACAACAGCCCTAAACCCTGCCCTATCCCTTGACAATCTCACTGTCTCCAGCACGCCTATCCCCATTACCCCAGTGATGGAATCAATCCATCTCATTGAGAGTCTTCCTTTTCTGCGCAGTCCCTCCACCTTCCCAAGTATGACAGCCCTCTCCAAGGACTGGTCCCTCTTTGTAACATGTCCAAAGTATGTCAGACAAAGCTTCAGAATCCTTGCCTTCACGGAGCAGCCTGGCTTCACCTTCTCTAGGATGAATTTGTTTGTTCTCCTAGCAGTCCATGGTATATTCAATACTTTTCTCCAGCACCAAAGCTCAGAGGCATCAGCTCTCCTTCTATCATCCCTAGTCATTGCCCAGCTCTCTGGAGCATAGCATGCAATGACAAAGACCATGGCCTGTACCAGGTGCACCTTAGTCTCCATATTGATAACGTTGCTCCTCAGTACCTTGGAGAGGTCTCTGGCAGCAGACTTTCCCAATGCAATTCGTCTTTTAACTTCCTGGCTGCTGGTACCAAGTGTTTTGATTGTAGAACCAAGCAAACTAAAGCTATCAACAATCTCAATCTCTTCACCATCTATCATGATGCTGCCAATTGGCCCAGTGGAGAGAATCTTTGTTTTCTTGACGTTGAGCTTCAATCCATATTAAGGCTGCTATCCTTGACCTTCTGCAGCAAGTGCTTCAGGTCCTCCTCAGTTTCATCAAGCAGGGTTGTGTCATCTGCATACCACAGCTACCATTACAGAACATTTTTATCAAAGACTCCAAAATGGATGTCAGAAGAAACTCTGAAGATTGCACTGGAGCGTAGAGAAGCCAAAGCACAAGGAAGAATTCAAGGTACTAAAGAGCTGAACAGA
>NW_006399789.1:14354054-14364395 GCF_000299155.1 Elephantulus edwardii
TAATCTTTAAACCAAAAATCTTTTCTGAAGTCTTAACCTCAACTGTTCTTGTTGTTAGATGCTGTCAAGTAAAGGATAACTCATAATGACCCTGTGAACAATAGGCCTGAACCCTGGCCTATCCTGTGCCATTCTTATAATTTCTGACACACTTGAGCCGATTGAATCTATTGCTGCAATCCCTGTGTCAGCCCATCTCATTGGGTGTCTTCCTCTCTTTTGCTGATCCTCTATCTTTCTAAGTATTGTATTCCCTTCCAAGGAATAGTCTCTCTTAGCAACACATCCAATATACCTAGACAGTTTGATCATCTTGGCCTCCACAGAGCACTCTGGTTATATTTTTTTTTCCAAAATTTGTCTGTCTGTTTTATCGATAGTCCAGGTGATAGTATTCGTCTCCAATACCACACTTCACAATCTTTACTTGTGAGTACAGCCAATAGTTAGAGCCATTATGTCAATTGAACTTGTTGAAGCTCTTTCTCTCTTTCATTTACTCTCTACTTTTCTAAGTATAACATCCTTTTCCAAGGAATGGTCTCTCCTGACTGCGTGTCCAAAATGTGTAAGGAAAACTCTCATCTTCTTTCCCTCTAAGGAACACTCTCCCAAAATAGACTTGTTTGTGTTATTGGCAGTTCATGATAGTCAATATACTTCACAAAGACCATCTTCAGTACTTTTAGCCAACATCATAATTCAAAGGCATTACTTACTCTGTGGTCATTACTTACTGTCTGTCATATACATACGGAACATTTGAAAATATGATGGCTTGGGTCAGACATGACTTAATCTTCAAACTGACATCCTTATTCATTTACCCTTTACTCTTTTACCCTTGCTCAATGCAATATATCATTTGATTTAATGACTGCTACTTCAATGGATGGTCCTTATGGATCCAAGCAAACTGAAATCCTTGACAATTTAATCTTTTCTCCATTCATCATGACCTTGCCTATTGCACATTTGTGAGGACTTTTGTTTTCTTTGTTGATTTAGTTAACTAAACAATAGTTTCATTGAATTTTTTCCTTCAGTAAATGTTAGATAAACTAATAATTTAACAAGTTAAAAGATCACCCTTTAATATTAAGCTATGTTAACATCTAAATATGTGGGAGTAAATTGAAAACAGCAGTAATAACGAACATCATAGGAGACAACTAAGTTAAGAAAAATGATTTTATAAATTAAGTAATCAATATCATTAAATTTTATGTACATAATCAATTGAATTGGTGTATGTTTTGCTATGTACATTCTCAACAATAGCAACAAAAATTTAAGGGAAGATAATTACAGCCACAAAACTATGCAGTAGTTCTTGTAAATCATACAGGATCTCTATTAATTTGAACCAGTTCTATAGCATACGCATATGGAACCACACATATACAGAGGGACATACACACACACAGAAAGCATTGGCTCCTGAGAAACAATACTGCAAAACTGATACCAAGAAATGCTCAATTAAATGCCTACAATAATAACATTACACCAACTAACCGATTGCAACTCTATAATTATATTTAACACAGAAAATGGGTGGGTTTTGATTAATTTGACATTTTTTTTTTAATTTTTATTTTGTGTGCGTGTACCGTCAAATCAGATCTGACTGGTACAGGAGGATATTGCGCCTCCTTCTCCGGCAGAGCATCTGGTGGATTCGAACCGTGTTCCTCTGGGATTGCAGTGCAGCTTCTTGCCACTAGGCCACCAGAGCTCCCCTAATTTGACATATTTAATTTATTTTATATATTAAGCATGTGAAGTGGTCAAATGTAAGAGTATAAGGGAATCAAGTAATCTTGAATACCAGCAATATGATTAGAATAGAAACCAGTAGGAAAATAAGAGAATGTCAACTTTATCAATGTTGGAGAGAATATTGTCACACTAGCTTACCCTCTAGCCCACAAACAAGCAATACTGACAGAATTTGTCGCTTCTATGGAAGAAGCCATGTACCTTGGATAATATTGTTGCTGAAGTTGGATGGATTCTTGCTGAAAGCAAAGAATACCATAAGAATGTCTATTTGTGTTTTATTGACTATGAAAAGGCATTTGACTGTATGAATCATAAAAAATTATGACTAACATTGAGAAGAATGGGAATACCAGAGCATTTAACTGTGTTAATGAAATACATATACCTAGACCAAGACGCTATTTTGCAAAGAGAATAGGGGAACACTAGATAGTTTTTAAAAGAAAAGCAAGCCTCAAGGTTGTATCCTTTCTGCATACTTATTCAATCTATATGCTGAGCAAATTATTTGTGAAACTATAAGAAGAAAAATGTGGCATTTGGATTGGAAGAAGATTCATCAATGATCTTCATATAACACAATCTTGCTTCTTGAAAGTGAGTAGGACTTGAAACACTGGAAGAGATCAAACACTGCAGCCCTCAATATGGATTGCATCTCAACATTAAGAAAACAAAAATTCTCACCACTAGACCAATAGGCAACATCATGACAAGTGGAGAAATGATTGAAATTGTCATTGACTTTACCTTACTTGGATCCACAATCAATGTACAGGGAGAGTACTAGCAGCCAGGAGATCAGGGGACATCCTACACTGGGAAATTCTGCAGTCAGGGCCCTCTCCAAATTATTGCTAAGCAATAATGTTAAGGAGAGTACTAAGATGCACATGACTCAAACCACGGTCTTTTCAATCATGTTCTAAGCATCTGAGAGCTGGACAGTGAATAAAGATGACAGAAGAAAAATTGATGCCTTTGAACTGAGATGTTTTGGAATAGTGCTGAAGATCCCATGGACTGCCAAAAGAACAGTTATGTGTTAGAGAATGTGCAGTCAGAATGTTCCTTAGAGGCATGGATGGTGAAGCTTCTTCTGGCATACTTTGGGCAGAAAGTACTAGGAGAAGTTGCTTCTTGGAGAAAGACACCATGCTTGGAAAGGTGGAGGAATGGTGAAGGAGAGAAAGATTCCCAAACAGATGGATTTACACGTTACTATAGCAACAGGCTTGAGTGTGTTAGAGATTTAGGGGATGGCACAGGATAGAACAGGGTTCAGACCTGTTCATAGAATGGCTATGAGCCATACTCACTTTGATTACACCTAACAACAATAATAAAAATTATTCTGGGTTACAGGAGCCCTAGTGCATAGGGTGTTATGTGTTAGGCTGATAAACTAAAGGTCTGTAGTTCAGATCCTCTAACCACTCCTATGGAGAAAGAAAAGTGTTTGGAAATCTCCAGTTAATATTTACAGCCTCAGAAACTAACAGAGGGTTGACATGAATCAGAATCACCTCTATGGTTGTAGATTTGTGGTTTTTATTACACCAGTTAAAGCACTGGTGAATGATGTTTTTCTTTCGTTTTGCTTTTAAAGAGCAAATTTTGCCTAGAACAAGGACTGTGTCTTAACACCTACTTGGGAAAGCTGTTGTTGTTGAGTGCCATCATTCAGAACCAATGCATAGCTGATCTTTCAGTGGGTTTCCAGAGGCAATAAATTTCCTTAGAGGTGATCTTTCTTCAGCAGTGCAGCTGACAAATTTGAATCATGTACCTTTGGGATTGCAGTGCAGCTTCTTACCACTAGGCCATCAGAGCTCCCTACTTAGGGAATCTAGAGGACAATAATATTTGTCAATTCAATTTGATGATGTTCTCTAAGAAGTAAGTGTGTGAGGTGGTAGGGAAACAGGGATACATTTTAAATGTGAGGGAAAATTGTTGTGCTCTAAGTTAAGTCAATTTGAATAAGATATAACATAGGATTTCCTGGCATAGAAATATACTAGATGAAATGGAACATTTTGGTTTGGATTTAGGTATCCTGCTCTTATCTCCTTATAGAAGGGAAATGATCCACTTCTCATTATCTCCTGATAACAACAAATGCACCTAATTGCATAATTATTACACACACACAGTTCTAAGGTTTCGTTCACATGCACGTTGTTGTTGTTAAGTGCCATAGAGTCGTAGCGACCCTATGAATAAAAGTCTTGAACACGAAATTTTCATCTTTTCTCCAAGTTCATAGAGTTTCCAGAGGCAAGCTTTTTTGGACATGGATGCCACTCCTGAGTCCGAGCTTGTTTTATTCAAGAGATCCAGGAAGCTTTTGTAAATATGAAGCCAAATCCAATTAGCTCACACCCTGTTGTCAGCAAGAGCCACACCTTAGTCTCAAACCCAAATCAGAAAAGCACACCTTCACAGAATCCAGCCCACTCATCTTCCCATCCTAGAAATAGCCCCAGACTGGTAGCCAAAAGCCTTTTTAAATATGAGGACAAATCCAATCAGCTCACACCTTGTTGCGAGCAAGAGCCACACCCTAGTCTCATCCCCAAAACAGAAAACACACCTTTGAGAATCCAGCTGTTCCACTTATCTTCCCAGCCATGTGTAGCACTCCGTAAAAGAAAGATCTGGTGATCTCCCATAAAGGTCTTTGTTGCTAACTCCTGTTGAGTTAGTTCTGCCTTACAGAGAGTCTGTAAATGTCATGAACATTATGAAACACTGCCTGGTCCTGAGCAATTGTCACAATAATTGTTATGTTGAAGTCTACTACAGGGTCTACTACAGGCACTATGTCTATTCAGCTTGTTGACAGTCTTCCTTTTTGTGCTCAGTCTCTGCTGTCCTACTTCAGGACATTATTCTCACTTCTAAGAAGCATTCTGACTGTCCTCCAAGATAGATTTTTTTACCTCTTGCATTCCATGGTAATATTATTCACAAATTCCATAATTTGAGTGCATTAATATCTTGACTACCGGCCTAGTGGTAAGAAGCTGCACTGCAATCCTGAAGGAATGAGATTCAAATCCACCAGCTGCTCCATGGGAGAAGGATGGGCAATCTCCTCCCATGCAATTAACTGCCTCTGAAAACTCATTCACTGGTGGGTCAGTTATGACTCAACAGTTCTTAACAACAGCTTCCTTAGGTGTTGACTGTAGATCCAAGTAGCAGAAAGCATATATATATATCCATAAAGTTAATACAAGAGATTAGCACATGCAAGCGAAATCTTGCTGAAGATTGTCCACAAATGACTAGAACAGTACATCAACAGAGAGCTATGAGAAATGCAAGCTTGGTTTACAAGAGGCTGTCACACTAGGGACTTCATTTCCAATGTCTGATGGATCTTGACTGAAAGCAAAGAAACCCAAATAAATACTTATCTGTGACTATGCAAAGCCATCTGACTGTGCCGATCACAACAAATTGCAGCTAACTTTTAGAACAATGGGAATCCCAGAACACCTTACTGCTCTCAAGCAAAACTTGTAACTGGATCAGGAAGTAGCCATTCAAACAGACCAAGGAAACACTGCATGGTTCAAAATCAAGATAAGAGTGTATCAGGGATATCCCCTTTCTCCATACTTTTTCAATGTATAAACAGAACAGATCATATAGGAGGTTGCACTTTATGAGGAGAAATGTGGCATCAGGATTGGAGGAAGACTCATCAACAACCTGTGTTATCAGATGACACAATCCTACTTGGAGAAACTGAAGAGGATCTGAAGTGTTTGGTGCAAAAGGTCAAGGATTGCAGTCTTCAGTATGGATTGAAGAGCCACATCAAGAACCACAAGGCCAATTGGCAGAACCATGATAGACAGAGAAGATATTGAGACTGCTAGCAATTTCATCTTACTTGGCTCCACAATAAACATTCTTGGCACCAGCAGTCAAGAAATCAAAAGACTAACTGCATTAGGAAAATCTACTGTCAGGAACCTCTCCAGAGTGCTATAGTGCAAAGATGTCAATCTGGAGACTAAAGTGTACTTAAACCAGTTCATAGATTTTGCAATTGCTTTTTATGCATGAGCTAGCTGGACAATAAATAAGGATGACAGAAGAAGACTCAATGCCTTTGAATTGTGGTGCTGGAGAAGAGTACTGAACACACCATATCTGCAAAGAGAACAAACAGGATTGTCCTAGAGAGGATAAAACCAAGTGTTCCTTATTGTTGTTGTTAAGTGTCATCAAGTCACTTGTGACTCATAGAGATCCTATGTACAACAGCTCTGAACTTTACTCTATCCTGTGCCAATCTCATCATCTCTAACACACCCATCCCCATTACCCTAGTCACTGAGCCACTCCATCTTATTCAGAGTCTTCTTCTCTAGCACTGTCCTTCCATCCTCCCAAGAATGATGTTCCTCCCCAAGGACACATCTCTCCCTGTAACGTGCCCAAAGTATGTCAGATGGGGCTTCAGAATCCTTGCCTCCAAGAAACAGTCTGGTTTCACCCTCTCCAGGATGAACCTCTTTGCTCTCCTGTCAATCCATCAATACGCTTCTCTACCACCACAGCTCAAAGGCATCAGTTCTCTTTATACAACTCCTTGTCATTGTCCAGATTTCTGATGCATAGTGAGTAACTGCGAAGACCTGGATCAGGCACACCTTAGTCTCCACACTGAATTTAGGGTTAGCTTTTAAAATTAAACATGCTTCCAGAAACTCAATGAACTTTGATCAATATTGATAGTTGTAGAGGAGCTTCAGGCCTTTTGTTCATTGAGTTGTTACGAGTCGTGCTCAACTAAAAAGCAATCAACAACAACAACAATTAAACAATAATAGATTACATTTGAAAAGTTTTGGGTTGGGTTTTTTTTTTTTCTTTTGGCTAAGCCCATGGAAGCAGCAGTGAAGTGTATTGTCTTGCAGTAATGCATCACATTGGACAAAAGACCCTTAAATTGTCTAAAAGTAAAAAAAAAAAAGTCTTTGAATCAGTTAAAAGCTTTGAAAACTAGGCAATGAAATAGGAGGACCAAAGAATCATTGACACATTCAAATTGTGGTTGGAATCAATTATATCATGAACTGTCAGAAAACAAAGTTGCCATGGAGTAAGTACAACTAGAATGTACCTTGAAAACAAGAAAAGCTAAACTTTGCCTCACATATTTTTGGACATGTTATTAGGAAGGGCAAGTGCCTACAGAAGGACATGGTACTTGGTAAAGTAGTTGTTGTTAGAAGCCATCGAGTAGACTAGGGCTCAAAGCAACTTGGATAACCCTTGACTCATCATCTCTGCCATGTTCAAGCCCATCGTTACACTGTGAATATTGTCCTCTCTTATGATGATCCTCTACTATCCCAGCATGATGTCCAAGAATTGATCCCTCCCAATGACATGGCCAAAGTAAGAAAATCTGCTGTCAGATCTGCTGTCTGGTGGAGTAAAGGCTGAAAAAAAACAAAAGGAGTTTCCTCAATAAAATGGATTGAAACAATGGCTGTAATTATAAATGCAAATGAAACAATAGCTGTGAGGGTGGCATTTGACCTGGCAAAGTTTCTTTTTTTATGGATGGGTTCCCTAAGAGCAAAGTTAACTGAACTGCAGTACGCAACAACAATGGCTAAGCTGATCCTACATTCTCTTTGTTTTAAATCCTCTTGTTAGTGCCCTCTACGCCCACTCATAGCTGACCAACCGCACAGTAAATTTTCAGAGGCTGTAAGTTACATGGGAAGATACTGCCCATTTTTCTTCCTCAGAGGATCTGGTAGATTCAAACCACTTGCCTTTGGGTTGGCAGAGCCAGTCTTTATCCACTAGGCCACAAATTGTTCCTACTTATTCCCACTCTCCTAGAATGATTCTTAATAAATCTGTTTAGATTTTAAGATAAGTTCTAACATTTCCCTATACTATGGTCAAAATGTTTAGTGTTCTCTAAAATTTACATCTTATCTTCATTTTATATCATATACTCAAGACACTAATTCTTGAGAGAAATCTTGATACGTGAACCTGTCTTTGAATGTTGCAGATGCTTGTTACAACAGAGTACAATAGAGTTCTGACTGTAAACAACAGAACATAAATTCAAAACAATTCTTTTAGGCTTTCATTCTGTAGGAAGAGACACTTTACTGTTTAAACTTCTAATTTAAGCAAGACAGTAAATGCTTCTCCCTTGCTTTGCCTCCCTCAAATGTTAATGATTAATACATTCGTTTGTGGTTGGACATTTGGGTTGTTTCCATGTTCTTGTGATGGTGAATAATGCTGCTATGCATATTAGTGTACAAATCTCCGTTTGTGCCTCAGTTCTCATATTCTCAGGGTATATTCCAAATAGTAGAATCGCTGGGTCATATGGAATTTCTATGTTCAGCTTTTTGAGGAAGTGCCAAACTGCTTTCCAGCATGGTTATACCATTTTACAGTCCCAATAACAATCTATAAGAGTTCCTTTTTCGCCACATCCTCTCCAACATCTGTTAATTGCTGCTCTGTTAAACTTTGCCACTGTTACTGGAGTGACCTCATTGTGGTTTTGACTTGCATCTCTCTTCTTGTCAGTGAATACTATGTAGCTTACAGGAGCAATAACTTTGTAAACTATTACCTAACTTGGGAGGAACTGGAGAACATTATGCTGAGTGGACTAACTCAGTCCCACAAGGATGAATAATTGTATAAAACCATTATTGTAGAATGAGTATAAGGATCCAGGAGAGGTGGGAGAGGCTGAAAGCAGAGGGTTGTGGGTGTGCACGGGGAAGAGGGTATTAAACATAGGATTGTACAATTTGATGGGTTGGAGGGTGAGGGAAATGGAAAGAATTTGTTCAAATTTGTATTCAAGTTTTGTAAATAAACTAGTAGTGGGAAAAAATGTTCATGATTAGAACAAATAGCATTATAATAAGGAAGCTCCTGGTCCACTCCCTGCAAATTACAGCACGTAAATGAAAAGTCCAATCCAGTGAAATGCTGTAGAGAGAGCTTCTAACCTATTCAACAAAATTAGCACACTGTTTTAAACTTACATTGTAAGAAATCTTTAGTTGCAGGTAGATTTCTGATCTTATTACTCTATTTCTTATTCTCCTCAAATTACTCCATTGCTTATCAGACATTTAGAAGCCCTTCACATTTCCAAGACTCCTTCCACTTTTTGTTTACATTATAATCATTTTCTAGTTCCATTTTTTTTATTATTTTTGAGGGCAAGTAAACCACTTGGTAATGTTAGGTAACTAAGATTTCTTAAATTAAACTTAAGTACTTTGGTTGCTAAGGAAATGTATATCAAAGGCAAGAAACAAATCCATTATTAACAGGTAGTTTTGTATTTTTGTTGTTTTAATTATGGCAAAACTGGTAGGGGATAAGTTTTCTTATGGTTTATTTTATTCTTCATTTTTTTTTAATCAGAACTAAGATGGTTTGTTGAGAAGCAACCTCTTTTCATAAGCATTCAGGAAGTAGTTGGCTTTCTTGCACAGGTGTGTTTAAAACTAAAGATCTTTTGAGCTAAAATGACAATGTTGTAATAACAGCCTTATCAAATGTTTATTTTGGAATTGTAGATTCCAGTCATATGTAATTTAAAAATATCAACTTGTGTCTTTGTTTTCCTTTCCCAAAAATGTTTTACATTCTATTTAATTACAAATGTCTTCGTGTATAGTTCTAACTTCAAATAAATCTTCTGCCCTATATCCTTAATGATTAAAAGAACCATCAAGCCTTTGTATTCTGTGTAGGATCATTTTTTATACTGTTGTGATTATAATGCATCAGTCATTCCACAGAAGCAAGATGAGAAATCTCTTCCCACTAATATTTATAGCCTCAGAAACCCAATAGAAGGTCTAGGTAGATCCATACACAATCTGATGTAGAGGGGAATTATCTAGCATATGGCCTATAATTTCTTTTATCTCATTAGGACTAAAAACTGGAGAAGAGCAAATTGGGAGATGTAGGTTCTTAGCACCACCAACAAGAATCAGCAGGAGTGCAGTGCACCCTTTGGTCTTGGGTCTTAGCAAGAGGAAGCTCCTTGACACCAGTTGAGACCAGGACATGCAGAGATCTTCAAAGAACACCTGGTCTGCTGATGCTGAAGGAAACAAGTATACTCAGCCCCTACAAGGACAGTGAGAGAAAGGGGGCCTTGCTCTAGAGCTTGCACTCAAGATTTGGATTTTTAGCTGCTAAGAAGCTGCATTGCAATCCTGAAGGTACATGGTTCAAATCCACCAGGTGCTCGAGGAGAGAAAGATGGGGAATCTCCCCCCCAACCCATGCAGTTAACTGTTTCTGAAAACCCAGCAGAGGATCAGCTGTGGGTCAAGTTCTGGCTCGAAAGTACACACAACAAAAAAGCTGTGAAAGAATATGTATCTGCTTGTTAAAGCCTATGGTATCTCTGTGATAATAGCACCAGATAATTAAAAATTCTCTGTAATACTGTTGAGTGGGTGCAAACATCCAGCCTTTTATTTGTCAGCAAGCAAAAATCCTTTTGCTCTT
>NW_006399789.1:14366175-14376014 GCF_000299155.1 Elephantulus edwardii
ATGAGCAAAGACCAGATGAGTTGTGGAAGGATATCAAGAGTATCATCCAAGAAGAGTGCAAACGTTCATTACAAAGAAGAGGAAGAGAAGACCAAAATGGATGTCAGAAGAAACTCTGAAAATCGCACTGGAGCGCATAGAAGCCAAAGCAGAGGGAAGAATTCAAGATACTAAAGAGTTGAATAGAAGATTTCAAAAGGCAGCACGGGACGACAAGGTAAAATATTACAATGAAATGTATAAGGAGTTAGAGTCAGAAAATCAAACCGAACTCACTCAGCATTTCTTAAGCTCAAGGAACTGAAGAACAAGTTCAAACCTCAAGGCTCTCACTTAAAAAAAAAAAAAAAGAAAGAAAGAAAGTAGTATATGTTCCGTTGAATTGGAAGAGACTCATAGCCGATCTTCCAGTGGATTTTCAGAGGCTGTAAGCCAAATGGAAGAAAATTATTCATATTTTTCCCAAGGAGAAGCTGGTAGATTTAAGTGACTATGTCACCAGGAGCTCTGTGTAAGTGTGTTTTTGTTGTTGTGTATCGTCAAGTTGGAACTGGCCCATAGCTGATCTTCCAGCAGGTATTCAGAGGCAGTAAATCACGTGAGAGGAGACTGCCCATCCTTCTCCTATGGAGCAGCTGGTGGACTCAATCCACATGCCTCTGGGATTGCAGCACAACTTCTTATCACTAGGCCACCAGAGGGTGTGTGTGTGTGTGTGTGTGTGTGTGTGTGTGAGTGTGTGGTGGTTGTGTACCATCCATCGAGTCAGAACCAATTCATAGCTGACCCTCCAGCAGATTTTTAAAAGCAATTAATCACGCAAGAGGAGACTGCCCATCCTTCACCCATGGAGCAGCTGGTGGGTTCCAACCACTTGCCTTCAGGGTTGTAGCAGAGTTTCTTGCCACTAGGCCACGAGCTCTGTGTGTGGGGGTGGGGTGTGTGTGTGCATATTTATTGTCGTTATATGCCATTGACTTGGAACTGACTCATAGCTGACTCTCCAGCCAGTTTTCAGAGGCTATAAATTGCATTGGAAGAGGTTGATCTTTCTGCCTCAGAGAAGCTGGTGGATTTGAAGTGAGTTGGCAGTGCAACTCCTTGTCACCAAGTCATCAGAACTCATGCTGTCTCTCTCTTGCTCCCTCTACACACGATGTTTGAAATTGAAACCTCAGGATCTAGTATGGACTGATTTTGCGTCTGAACTGTGTCATCAGTCACCTTACACTCAAGATCCCACCGAATTACCCACTTTGGACTAATGTTACAGACACCTGACATCTGGTCTCCACTTCATAGCCAAGACACTCGGCAGCTAAAGGAGCACTTCCTGTTCGTAGCCTCCTTGCAGCTATTCAGATGTTCCTGACGGTTGCCACGTGCACATTTGCCCTTCATATGCAATGAGATGTCATGAAAATCACCATTGTTACCATCCTAATGAACAGATATGGGGGGGGGATAGGAAAAGATAATATCACAGTGCTCATCATTCATTTCTCTGCTTAATAACCTCTGGTGAGTCTCTACATGACAAGCAAATTTCTCACTTTGGTAGAGAGAACTTCTTAAAATCTTTCCCCAAAGAAACTTCCCAATTTCACATTTAAACACTAAAATTAGAACTATCCGCACAAGCTCAAGCATCCTATCTAATTTCTAATTTAAGTTCTACCAAAGTAGCACAACTAGAAGTAATTCCTTAGCTTATAATGAATATTAATACTTCCATGGCCTTGTTTGGCAGCTCTGGGTATGTAGTCCATAGGGAGGTTCAGCGTTAATCTTAAAATGGTACCTCTCTGCCAGTTTGCCTCCACTAGTGATTCTGTGGGGTGGGGGAAGGGGGGGAGTGGGCAATCTTCTCCTATGAGATTTAGAGCTTCTGAAAACCCACAGCAAGCATCAGCTAGGAGTCAGTTCCCCTTAACAGCAATGTGTTTGACTTTGACGGTTTTATATCTTTAGTAGCAAGAATCTGCACTGCAGTCCCAAAGGTATGTTTCTAATTCACCAGCTGCTCTGTGAGAGAAGGATGGGCAATCTCCTCTCATATGATTAAATACCTTCGAAACTCACTGGAGGGTCAGGTGTGGGTTGGTTCCAAACTCGATGGTACACAACATACACAATCTTTGAATTGACAGTGCAACTCCGTACCCACTAGGCCACCAGAACTCTTTAGGGACATTGCATTATTACCTCCTCTAGAAAACCTTGCCCAATCCATGCAAAAGATAAAAACTACTTAAAAATTGCATATACCATGTTGTTGTGTTGTTGTTAAGTGTCGTCGAGTCGCAGGCGACACATAGCAATCCTATGAAGGAGAGCCCTCTACACTTGGGTGCCTTTCATCCTCTCTCCAGGTTCATAGGGTTTCCAGAGGCAAGCTATTATGGAAGTGGATGCCACTCTTCCTTCCAAGCTTGTTTTAATTGGGGAGCTCTATCCCACTCTCTGTCTGCTCTGGGTAGTTAACCATTAATGCATTTGACACCTCCGTGTCACAGTGTTCAGCCTCACAGCAACCACAAGTGACCATGGGACGGCAACTTGTACACCAGGGCTATATGACCTAGAGGAATGTCTGAACAAAAACAATGAAAGACAGGCCCAAGGGCCATGGATTAAAAGTCACCCACCTTTGGCTTGGTAGCATCCCTTTCTGTCCACTGGGCCAGCTGATATCTCTCTTTGGCATATGCCATATACCCTAGTTAGTAGCATTTTCATACTTTCACCGTCTATTATTAGTTACTTAAGGTAGAATATTATAACTACAAGAGACATCTCTACCTGATGAACTAAGCTGATATTAGCCAGGATATTGTAATTTAATCCTAAATGGGTCATTTGTGATTCAATTATGATATGGCCTTTTCTGAGACCTACTCTGAGAAACCAAGACCCTAGAAAGAAGCAGACTAGACTCTAGTATCACAGAAGTGGAAGGAATTATTAGAACAGAGTCATTTGCTTGTGAGATCAATAATGAAGTCTTTACTCTGGTATTACTATTACCATCTGTCCATATTTGAAAGAGTTCTTGTCTGTCTTCTATTCAGTAATTGATAGTGGTGGCTTTGCATTTGGCAAGACCATTGAACATTGTTTAGCAGTTTCCAGACTGAAACAGACCAGGAAGAAATGCCTGGTAATGGACTTTTGAAGATCAGCCAATGAAAACCCCATGGATCACAACACTGTGAGTTGGATTGGACAGCGTTTCTTTGTGCATGTTTGCCATGGGTCCAGGACTTCCTCAACAGAAGCTAAATACAATTCTATAAATTGAAATAGTCA
Source organism: Elephantulus edwardii (assembly GCF_000299155.1). Classification (NCBI taxonomy): domain Eukaryota; kingdom Metazoa; phylum Chordata; class Mammalia; order Macroscelidea; family Macroscelididae; genus Elephantulus; species Elephantulus edwardii. The sequence continues at coordinate 14,369,485 of NW_006399789.1, forward strand.
AGTGCCCTATTTACAATAATATCTGCTATATAATAAGTCTTCATACTTGCATAGGAAAGATTTCTTATGAGGTGCAGAGAATAAGAGAAAAAAGCATTTAACAGTAGGCCTCCCCTGGGATGAAGTTAAGCTGAGCCTTTCCTGGTCCCAATACTTATCTGTCAAAAGAATTCCTCCTTGACTAATATTTATCTAAAATGGGCAGAAATTATGTCAGATGTGAAGAGAAATTCTTGTTTTTAAAACTACTTGAGGGTACTGTGGCAAGAATCCCTTGGGGATGGGGGACTATTCTACAGGGATGTCGACCAAGGGATGTGTTTTTGAGGTCTTGTACCTTGTGGGTATTTGCAGAAGAAAGTTCTTCTGACCTCCTTGGCCAGGCATTTGTGGGGCGTTTCAGCCCCTGCATCATGTGGAAGTTGATGAGACCCACCTGCCTGGAGCAAGAGCCTAAACAGGATGGCCAGACATCCCAAGAAAATAATCAAGATAGAAAAACATGCCCTCGTCAGCTTCTGAATAAAAAAACCTGGCTCGCAGTTACTCCCAAAGCCATAGACTAAATAGAAATTTCCCGTCCTGAAAAGGAAATGTGTGCAGAATTCTTGGTGAGTGACATTCTGTACAATATCTTCATAATATTATCATTTTTTTGCAACCCAAATCTGAGTTTTCTTTGTGGGAAAGAATCAGCAGAGCAAAACAAGCTACCCTAATTTAGCAGTTGCTGCTGGCTCAGAGAGCAAGTCCTCAGGAAGTGTAGCCTGACACCTGGCAGCAGAATAGCGCATGGCACTAATACTAGAAAAACTATCTTTCAAGCACAGTCAGAAGATTCTCATTTTGCAAACGGAACCAGGAATATTAAGGTTTAAAGATATGGAAAAGGCCCAGATGTTTTGTGAAAATTGACTATGTGCACATACTTGAATGTTCTAACAATGACAGTCAATACAAATGTTCAGGTCTTTCGTTCATAGGGTCACTATGAGTCATCTATGACTTGACAGCACTTAACAACAACATAGAGAGAGCTCTTTTGGCCTAGTGGATAGAAAGTGATGCTACTGAGCCAAAGGTGGGTGATTTTAATCAGTGACCCTTAGGACTGCCTAATTTTAATTGTTTTTGGTCAAATATTCTTTTTACGTGGCATAGCACTATTCTGTCCATTTGCTGTATGGAGGAAATTCATGGTTGCTGTGATGCTAAACACTGTGACACTGATGTGTCAAATGCGATAATGTTTACCCATGGTAGACAGTGTTTGGTGGAGCTTCCCGATTAAAACAAGCTTGGAAGTAGGAGTGGTGTCCACTTCCAAAATATCTTGCCTCTGGAAACTCCATGAACATGGAGAAATGACAAAAGTTATACAAGTGTTAAGGTCTTTCATTTATTCAGAGGGTCACAATGAGTAGTCTATGAATCAATGGCACTTAACAACAACAGCATGTGCTTATGGGGGCAATCTAGTGGCCTAGTGGCAAGAACCTGCATTGCAATCCCTAAGTGTATATGGTATTTCTAAGCATTGATTTAGAAAGAGAAAAATACCATACACTCTTAGGTCTGCTGTTAGGGACCTCTCCAAAGTACTGAAGAGCAATGGTGTCACTCTGGAGACTAAGGTGAGTCTGATACAGGCCATGGTCTTTGCAATCGCTTGTTATGCATCAGAGAGTTGGACAATGACTAGGGAGGATAGAAGGGGAATTGATGCCTTTGAACTGTGGTGCTGGAGAAGAGTATTGAATGTACCATGGAATGCTAAGAAAACAAACAGATTCATCCTGAAGAGGGTTACACCAGACTGCTCCTTGGAGGCAAGGATTTGGGGGCTTCGTCTGACATACTTTAGACATGTTGTAAGGAGGGACTGGTCCTTGGAGAGGGACATCATGCTTGGGAGGGTGGAGGGACAGCACAGGAGGGGAATTCCCCCTATGAGGTGGATTGATTCAGTGACTGGGGTAATTAGGATGGGTGTGTCAGAGGCAGTGAGATTGGTACAGGACAGGGCAGGGTTTAGGGCTGTTGTACATAGGGTCGCTATGAGTCACAAGTGACTCGATGGCACATAACAACAACATAACAAGAACAAATCAATGCTACAGACAGTCACATTGTTCAAGAATGATTATCATTTACAGGGACCTTGATGACATAGTACTTAAGCCTTAGTTGCTAAATGAAAGTTTAACAGTTCACACATACACACACACACACTTTCCAAGATAAAGATAAGGCAGTCTATATTTCATAAACATTACCTGTTGCTACAGATTGGGCTCCTGCTCACTGCAACCTTATATGACAAAGCAGAGGCCTCATTATATTTCAAAGGATGCCATCTTTAAGAAAGCAGATTGCAACATCTTATCATCTGTGAAGTTCATGGTTAGTAGATTCAAATTACCAACTTTCTGGTTGGCAGCTGAACACTTCAACCATTGTACCACTACATTGTCTTTCTTATGAACATTTTATTAAGTAGTTTCTGCTCTCATTTAGGATACAGATATTTGGTTTGTGTTGGTTATTTTTAATCTTAACTACTCTTAATAGTAAGAGGAAAGGGTAAGTTGGATAAACTCTACATTCACAAACAAAATTACTTGCAATGGGTTAATGCACGGATTGAATTAATAAACGTAGGGTAACTCTCATTGTGTTAAATGAAAATATTTCCATGCAGAGGGTATCTTGTAATCTTTGCATTATTTAATAGTTAAGTGAACCTGGAGATTCTTGTCTCATTTCTGCCGGGTACTAGGTGAACATGGATAAGAAGTTGTAGAACGTGGAGTAAGAAAAAGTGAGTTGAAGTTCAAAAGACCTGAACTCCTGGGTAAAGAACACCTTCAGCATAAAATGAGCTTGAATTTCCCCAGCGTCAGTGCCATATTTCAGCTGTCATTAGTAGTTGTCATTGAGTCAACACTGACTCATGACTATAGCATTTGTGTTGGAGTAGAATTGTGTTTATTCAGTTTTCAATGATGGCTTTAATAGTGGAAGTCGGTTACTAGTCCTTTCTTCCAAGATGCCTCAGAGTAGATTCAGGCTGCCAACCTCCCTTTTACCAAATAAGCAAATTGAACATAGGGATTCCCAAAACTGTCATGCGACAGTTGTATATCGTTGTTGTTATATGCCACTGGGTCAACTGAGACTCATTTTGACCCTATGAACAACAAATTGGAAGCATGCCCTATCTTGTGTTTTGCTTACCATCTGTAGGAGATAGATGTCCTGGTGCCATGATTATTATAAGCCCTTGACTGCTAACACAGAAGTTAGAGTTTTGAACCAGTTGCTCTGAAGAATAAAAGGCCTGGTGACCTGTTATAAAGATTTCAGCCTCGGAAGCTCTATGAGGTACTTCCACCCTGTCACACAGGGTCTCGATGCATCAGAATAAGCTTGACTGCACACAACAACATCAATGCTGGAGGCAAGCACCTATCTTTGACCAAATCTCATTCAAAAGCATGTCTTGCATACATTTACTATTTAGTATCTCCTCCTCATATCAGGCTGACAATAATCAAAGAACTTCATGTTGTTGTGTTTGCTGTTGTGTGTTATCAAGTCAGAACTGATCCATAGGTGACCCTCTAGATGGTTTTCAGAGGCAGTTAATTGCATGGGAAGAGATTACCACCCATTCTTCTCCCACAGAGCAGCTGGTGGATTCAAACTGCCTGCTTTTGGGATTTGCAATAGTTAGGTGCTCTCGATTTGACTCTGATTTGACTCTGGAAAACAGATGGAAACTTTGACATTGCCTGGGTCGTCTTTATAGTCTCCAGCATAAGTAAGCCAATTTTTGTAGTCACCTCTCATATTACCTGTTCCAATGTATTATAGTAAAAATATATAGAATTAAAATTTATTCCCATATGTCAACATGACTGTATGTAATGAAGGTTTTTTAAAAAGTTATTTAATTACTATGTTAATAATTTAGCCTTTTACCTTACTCTTTTCCCCCCTCCTTTGACCAAAATAGGCCTTTCAAGGGAGCTGTGGTGGCATAGTGACAAGGAGCTACATTGCCAACCTAAAGACATGTGGTTTGAATCCACCAGCTTCTATGCAGGAGAAAGCTGGACAATCTCCTCACCATCTCCCCCTCCCACTTACTGCCTCTGAATACCTGCTGGAGGCTCTGCTGTGGGGCATTTGTGACTCAGTGGTATACAGCAACATGCCTTTTGGATAAACAAAGCCAGGCCTATAAACGGAAGGCTGCAGAAGAGAATTTTAGAATATCAGTGCTAGGAAGGAACTGTTGACCATGTATTCCACCGATATTGTTTACATACATCTCACAGCCAGGGCGTGGCAGATTCCTGTCTTTGGGCCCTGGGCCCAGTACTCTCTCTGTCATCAAAGATAATGCACTTCCACAAGAATCACTGGTGCTTGCCAGTTCCTGAGAGCCCACTTCGTTCTTCATAAAAAACACAGAATAGTGTAATTCTTCCAAGGTTTGTCATCACTTCACTCTCAAGTAAAATTGGATAAGCTTGGCATATGAGCAGTAGAGTTATAAAGTTATCTGCTAAGTGTTTTTATGCTACAATAAAAAGAATTTCCCTTTTATACCAGCCAATAGAAGCTTATGGTCAAATGTGTGTATTCTGGAATCATAAATACCAGTGGCTTTCTGTCACTTACTAATGGTATGACCTTTTTGAATTTAAATATTCATTTAAAAAAATTATTAGGAATAATAATAATAACAGTAACTTGTCTTATAAAGTTGAGATAATCATGTGACACTGAGACTATCAGTGTATATACTGAGGCCAGCGCCTGGCTAAAGCTATGCATGCAGCTTTACTAAAATTTCCTGATACATAGATATCCATTTGAATTGGCATTATCAGTTAAAATATATTTTCTTGAGTTCATATTCAAAGTCACTCTGTAAAGGTCTTTAATATTGTAATATTCTACAGTTTATCAAAGCACTTTCACATGTATTAGTCCACTTTTAGACTCAACGGCATCATTTCAATTCCATTGTGACCCTAAGAACAACAGATCCAAGCCTTGCAGGATCTTGTGTCAACTTAAAAATCTTTGCCATGCTTGAACCTACTGTTCCAGTCACAAACTACTTCATTAGATCTCCTTTGGTGGCCTAGCCTGAAGGCACATGGTTAGAATGCACCAGCTGCTCCTGGGAAAAGGATGGGGAATCTCCTCCCATGTAATTAATTGACTTTGAAAACCCTGTTGAACCATCAGCTATGGTTGGTTCCAATTTAATGGTAAACAACAACACCTCACGTATTTGCTTAAACACACAAGCACACACACACAAACCAAATCAAACTCAGAAAAAAAAAAATCTAGATTTTTTCTTTCTTCTTCATTCCTAAGAAGTTTACTAATGTTAAAGTGAACTTAGGAAAGATTCTTAAACTTATGTCTGATGTTATTGTTGTATAGTTGAGTCAGAACTGACCCATAGCTGACCCTTCAGTGGGTTTTCAGAGGCAGTTAGTCGTATGGGAGGAGATTGTCCATCCTTCTCCCATGGGGCAGCACGTGGATTCAAACTGAGTGTCTTCAGGATTGCAGCTCAGCTTCTTATCACTAGGCCATCAGAGCTCTTGATGGAAAACTAAACATATAGATTCAATACTTAATTATTTGTAAATGTGGTGTATAGGGCTGGTGTGGAGTAGGTACTTCTCCCCATGTAGTGTCCCAGCATAAAGAAAAGGCGCTATTGATAATAAGCACCAGCCTTCACACTGTTACACATCCAAATTGCTGAGGACCTACCTCAAGGATATGACTGGTGAGCTAGCTTTCTACAGGAGATTGCACATTAACAATTTAAATCAACCTTCTTACAAAAGTGAAGTATACTTTTCACATATGATTTCATGTCAGTAAGCTTTTTAAAAAAAAAAAAGTTTTGTAAAATAGGCCAAATCCCATCACATTAAACATCTACATAATTCAAAGGACATTTCAGTGCTTAAATAAAATAAAGCTAAATATTCAAAGAGAATCTCATGACTTCTGAGTAGTGTTTTTTCCTGAGTGCCTAAATATTTATGGTTTTCCAATTTACAATGGATTGAATATGCCATGGACTGGCAAAAGAACAAACACATCTGTCTTGGAAGTGCCGCCAGGGTACTCCTTAGAAGCAATCGACACTGAGACTTTTATATCACATGCTTTGGCTATGTTATCAGGAGATACCAATCGAGGAAAAGGACACCATGCTTGAAAAAGGAGAGGCCAGTGAAAAAGAGAAAGATCTTCAGTGAGATGGACTGACACAGTGACAAGTTAAACAATAGGGTTAAGTACAGCAGAGATGGATGGGTGTGGTGGGGATGGCGGAGAGGTCCTTGCTCTCGTGAAAAGGGTCACTGTGAGCCAGAGTCAGCTTGCAGACACCTAACAATTTACAAAGTGCCAGCACCATCTCACATTGGAGAAGGTCTGCAATTTGTTCCTGGAGATGTCTCCCAATTGAATTCTTCCTGAAA
>NW_006399789.1:14376466-14396671 GCF_000299155.1 Elephantulus edwardii
ATATAAATTTGAATTTATAAAATTAGAATATAAATTTGAACAAATTCTTTCATTTTAGTGTTTTTATGAGTGGCTAGGTTATTGGGTGAGGTATTCCAAGCTTTGTGTGATATTTTATTCATTTTTTTTAGGACCTGGGACTAAGAAAGTTTTAGAGCCCTAATCAACTCAAACATCTTACGATTCTATGTGTTTTACACTCATTAGAAAATGATACAGTGTTGTCTTGTGATTGGTTGAGTGGCTTTGTTTGCTTGCTTTAATGTAGTGATTTAATCTTTGACAATCCTGAACAATATCGTGTCTGGCAGTACGCTCTTGTATGTCTTTAAGTAGGATGACCAGCTGTGTCTACTCTAAAAGATCTTGGCCATTGTTATTTTTAGGTGGATCACAACTCGAGGTGATTCATTGTTTTTAGATGGATTACAAGTCAAGGTGACTCTGAACTCACCTCAAGTTGTAATTCACCTAAAAACAACAGAAACTCCTCCTTTCCTATGCCCAGGGAGCTCTGACGTCCTATTGGAAAGTAGCTCCATTGCAATCTCAAAGTGCCATCATTTGAATCTATCAACTGCACTGAGGGAGAAGGATGGGCAATCTCCTCCTATGTCATTTACTGCCTCTGAAAACCCACCAGAGGGTCAGCTATGAGTAGTTCCCAACTTGATGGCACACAACAATAAATGCCATCCTCACAGTCTCAGACATATGCAAACCGACGATTACAGTCACTGTGTCAACCCAGAGTCATCTGCTCTTTCACGGACCCTTTGCACTGAAATAATATTTTTTAAAGCCAGAGTGAAAGATAAAATGTAACAGGCAGAGAGATATTGCCTGGAAATATTCACAGACTCTTCTCACATGCTTTTGCATTATCTTTCAGAGTTCTATTTATTCTTTAAGCACTGAAGTAACCCCTAGCCTCCTTCAGTAAGAGCTGAATAAAGAGTGTCTTTTTCCTTCACCATGTATGGTTTCAATCTGACTGTTTGCATTTTTATATCACATGCTGTCCCTGAGGGTTGGGTTCTCACAGTCTTGACACAGCCACACCTCCTCACAAAGGTCTAGGGAAGCTTGCTCGGAAGAGCCAATCATGTGAAGTTTTTATTCTTAACCCAGCACAGAAGAGTTGAATAGCCCTTGTAGCCGCTTATAGTTTCTGATGCCTATCATGCTCGCTCACTGGGAAAGAATGCAAACAGTCCCAGGAATGAAATTCTCGGGAAGGTTGTCCTACTTGGTAAGAGCTATTTTCTTTTAAATGACAAAATTTTGCTCCAGACACAGAGTAAGTCTGACATTTTTAGGCTCTGAGTTTCCCAGCCTTTGGAATGAGGCGAAGATTTACATGAGGGAAGGAAGGAGATAGCAGTGAGGTGACATCAGCGATAAACACATGCTGAGGCACTGTCACCTTTCTCGCTGAGCTTGCCATTAAAGGAATGCTCAATATTCAAGGCAAATCTTTGTATTCTAGGCACAATTTCCAGGAACAAATGTGGGTCAGAAAGACCTGTTTGTAGGGACATCAGGAAAGCCACCAGCACAAAGCACCTAGAAACATCTGACAAAAGACACCACGTTGACGACACAGAATCAATAAAAAAAGATCTAAAAATTGCATGCAAGGAGGTGAGTGTGAGAAACACTGAGTAGTGAGCTCTGTTAAATAAACAGCTATTTTTCTTTTTCGTTGAAACCAAGCTTAAAAAAACAAGTGATTGATTAGAGTGATTGTTCTAAGAATTTTGAAGTTGACTCTTCCTGTAAGAAACATAGAACTATTCCAAATCAGGGGAATACATGTATAGCATATATTGCTGGAGCCATTACATGTTTTATTAAGAAAATGATCTACTAGATTTTTGGAGTTTTTCCCTAGATTAGACTTTGGCAATGTCAACCAAAGCCCTCATAACTTGAACACATAAAGGGTTTATTTCAGGCATCTGAAATTTTCAAGCCAACTTCATCGAGTAGGCAACATTGTTTTCAAATTGAATATTCTCACCTGTTTTGGCAATGTGAGTATCAATAAACTTCAAAAATGTTTCTTTCTGCTCCTTTTTCAATGTGACAATACCTACTCCTTTCTTATTCCTTAACAAATACACGAGTTAGTGACTATGATGTTTATGTAAGCTGACTTTGTCCCTGTAAGAAGCATGAATGCATGACTGATCTCATATTTTTTTCAATCTTAATATATTTTAAAAAAAATCAGCTTCTTGGCCCTGGGATTATTCCTTATGACCCTATCATTCTACATCTATGAGTCTAGGTTTTTATAGCTAAACTAATCATGCTTCCAAGGTCATAATACTTCCAAATTATGAATTACTCCCATTCCAAAAAATGTAACCCAACATAGAGTGGAAATTATTGGATAATACCATTAATATCACATACTACCAAAATCCTGCTGCAGATTATCCAGAAATGACTGGAATAGTACCTTGACAGAGAACTATCAGAAATGCAAGCTAAGTTTAGAAGGGGTTGTGACACTAAAGACATTATCACCAATGCAAAGAGTGCCAGAGGAATGTCTATCTGTGTTCCATTGACTGTGCAAAGGAATTTAACTGTGTGGATCACAAAAATACTGTGGCTCACCTTGAGGAAAATGGGAATCCCAGACACTTGATTGTGCTTATATAAAACCTCTACTTGGACCAAGTAGTCCTCAGAACAGAGCAGGAAAACACAGCATGGTTCAAAATCAGAAAAGGAGTGTGTCAGGGATACATCCTGTCTCCATATCTTTTAAATCTAAATGCAAAACAGATCATTTGGGAAGTAGGGCTTTATGAGGAAGAATGTGGAATTGGGAACAGAGGTAGATTCATCAACAACCTACATCATGCAGATGACACAACCTTGCTAGCAGAAACTGAAGAAGATCTGAAGCATTTGCTGCAGAAGGTCAAGGACTGTAGTCTTCAATATCGAATCCAAGCACAACATCAAGAAGACAAAGATTCTCATTACTGGGCCAACTGGAAGCACCATGACAGATGGAGAAGAGATTGAGGTTATTAAAAATTACAGCTTGCTGAGCTCCACAATCAACACTCTTAACTCCAGCAGTCAGGAACTTAAAAGACAAATTGCATTGGTAAAATCTGCTGTCAGGGACCTCTCCAGAATACTGAAAAGCAATGATGTCAGTCTAAAGTGCCATGGTCTTTGTAATTACTTGTTATGAAAAAGAGAGCTGAACAATGACTAAGGGTGACAGAAGAAGAATAGATGCCTTCAAATTGTGGTTCTGGAGAAGAGTCTTGAACATACCGTGGACTGCCAAAAATACCGAATAGGTTTGTCTTGGAGAAGGTGAAACTAAGTCTCTCTTTGGAGGGTAGGATTTTGAAGCTCCGTCTCACATACTGTGGGCATGTAGCGGAGAAACTGGTCCTTGGAGAAGGACATGCTTGAAAGGGTGGATGGACAAACCGGAGAGGAACACCCCAGATGAGATGGGCGTAGGTGTGATGGAATTAGTGAGAGTAGCTCAGGAGAGGGCAGGGGTCGCTATGGGTCGCAGGCAACTTGACAGCATATAAAAACAACAACAACATATGGAGAATCATTAATTATCTATTCATGCAGAGTGGCTAAAATACACAAAACTAAAAGCAGGTGTGAAGTAGTCCAGGATGATATATTATGCTCAGCTGATTTTTAATAATTCCACATTCGTCAGAAGAATAGCAAGAGTAAGATCTTTATTGTATTTCCCTTTAACAAAAGACAAGTATTATTTACAATTTGAAGAATTCTTATGGATTTTAAATCAATAAAATAAATTAACTCTTCCATCATAGTTACAACATAGGACCTTGCCATGAGGCAAGTAAGAAGAAGCATTGTGTCAAAAAAACGTGCAGATATGATTGGCATATTGATCTTTCTAATTAGTGTTAAGACAACCCAGCTGTTCAACAACCAGACCTCATTGCTCATGATCACATTATCAAGTTATTTTCCACAAATACAAACATTTTAAAGCAATGTAACTGAATGCAGGAACATGTGCCAGTATAAAGTGGATAAAAAATTAGAAGATGGCCTTGTATTAAAATTAGAGCAATATCCAAAAGCCTCCAGTTACTTTTTACTTAGAAATGATGAGCTTTGATCTCTGCCTGAGTTAAAAACCACCATCCCAGGTTCTATTTCCCTTTTCTTTACAATTTATACTCTTTAAAACCAATGTCAGCAATTTCACATCCTGCCTTGCACCTGGAAAAATGCTGTTTCAGGCTGGTAGGTTATCGCCCAGTTCACTCCTCATTGGACTTCTTAGCCCAAAGTGAAAAATTGGGGGAAATATTCTCTCCAGTAAATGTATCTAATGTCTATTCCTTGCTTATTAATTTCTTTGTGGCCACGCAGTTTCTTTCCTTTCATTCACTCCCAGATGTTAAAATTGTAAAGGTCTTTAAATTACAGACTGTGCTCTTTGCATGCGGAGAAAAGAAACCATAGAAAAAGTGCTGCAAAAAGCAGCACTGATGTCTAGTAGGCAGAATATTGAGGAAAGTTCCAAATAAAGAGGCAGGGTTTCCTTTCAGAGAAGTTAGATATCATTTTTTGGGCAAAGATATAAGTTAAAACATAAATAGTTATAAAAATAAACAAGTGGGTTATTGTTCTGGAGCTATTTTTCATCTTCAAAGATCACATAAGAAGAAATGAGTGTGAAAATCATCAATTGGGGAGCAGTGAGGCATTAAAAACAAAATGCAACCAAAGTTTTCCCTCTACCAAGAAACAAGTAATATTGATGAGTATCTTTTTAGGTATTCAACGTTTTAATTGGTATTGTGAAGTATTGAGAAGTCCTTATAGAATCATTGCTCTCAAAGAATTTTCTTTAGATGAAAATTAATTAACAAAAAAGTTACAAATGAAATATCTCATTAATTGTGACACTACAACGTATGTAGTTAAGAACACAGAATATAGAGAAGTAAGATTTTATTTGTTAAGAGTTGTCAGAGAGAGACTCACAATGTAGGAGAAACTTGAAGTAGACCATGAAAGTAAACTGAGACTGGAAATGGCATAGATTGAGGAAGAGGACGGTAGATGGGGAAGGACTGAATTGCTCAAAGGACATATGCCAGAAAACAGAATAGTGAGGATACTGGTTCCATGGGGAAAGATTCAGTGATAAACTGGGGGAAATATTAGATTTGCTGGCTAGTATTGAGCTACATATCGAAGAACTTAAACCACCAATGAGGATGATAAAGCAGTATGAGAAATCTGAGGTGCTGGATACTGCAATTTAATTAATGTTATTCCAGCCATAAATGGGGCGGGGGTGGGGGGTGCAGGGAAAGCAGTTTGAAAAAGTTTGCAAGACTCTTTAAAATATTTCTCAAGCTAGACTCTGCTGTGGAATATTTTCTAAAATTAGCACTTATTTGTAACCTAGCACCTACATTTTTATTAATAAACAGGATGAGTCTTTCCTAAACCAGAATCTTATGCTAGCAATGAAAATTATGTTCAAGTGTACTGGCTGCTTCAGGGGAGAAAAATGGGCAATCTTCTACCATTGGATAAGGTTATTGTATATCATAAGGTAGGAACAGACCTGTAGCTGACCCTCCAGTGGGTTTTCAGAAGCAGTTAATCACGCAGGAGTAGATCACCCATCCTTCTCCCAGGGAGCAGCTGGTAGCCTCCAACCGCACGCCTTCAGTACAGCTTCTTGCCACTAGGCCACCAGATCTCCCTCTGTGCCCTGGGTTGTACTGCTTCTCAACACCCACTGGAGGGCCAGCTATGGGTCAGTTCCAACTAGGTGGTGGTATGTAAAAAGAACAACAATAGTGTATGGGAATGCTGAATAGTGAAAAACAGTTAAAGTGGAAAATTCAAGTCCATTCAGTGGTACCTCAGTGGAAAAAAGATCTGGTGAGTAACTTCCAAAAAAATCAGCCAACTAAAACCCAGGGTTTTGCTGTGACATTCATGAGGTCACCATGAGACAGAACTGATCTGATTGCACTTGGTGGTTTGATTTTGGTTTTAATATTGTAAGATATTATAGAGTATTCCATAAGACACATTTAAGAAATATTCCACACATTCTCCTGTAGAGATTAAAGTAATATATAAGCTAAACATAACTTTCCTTCATCACTTCATTCACTTTACTTTTACTGAGTGCATGCTATTTATCATATGAACTACTAGGTACTGAGGATACATAGAAAAAAGAAAACAGTCGTCCATGGCTTCAATGAATCCAATGGGAGAGCTAAATCAATAAATGAAACACACAGAAAATATCACTATGGTCATTATGGCACCTAAGTTAACAAAAAACACAAGCAACTCTTTATTAGAGGTCAAAGTAATACAAAAGACAAAGGCATTTCAGAATACCAAGAGTGATGTTTCCAGAAAACCTACTACTTGATGCTGGTTACCAAAATATCACAATGTTGGAATGGATGGAGCATTCGAGTTGAAACCTCTGTCTAGGCAGAAAGAGTGCACAGAGTTTCCTGATGGAATAGGTGTAGGAATATTCCAGATCCATAACAATATCTATGTGTTCCTCAAACACCCAGAAATGCCTGGAAAATACCTGTGCTAAGAACTGATCAGGCCACAGCCAGTCTTAGTTTCACCAGAAGAAGATAGGTCTATATCAGAAAAGAAAGTGGTTCACAGAAAGGCACAGTCCCTTTAGATCTTCTCTACTACCTCTCAATGTCATGAAACAAATAACATCTAAAGGTAGACAGTTATTTCAACAGTCTCTCAAGCTCTCCAATTATTTTTCTATCTGGTTACTAAAGGCTGAATTTTTAATGGAGTCAATCCTTCCACCAGACACAAAACCATAGGCTTGCATGAAGATGCCTAGGAGCGTTGGGGGCCTGTCTGTGGGGCCTTGTGCGATCCATCTCAAAGTTCACATTTCTCTGACCATTTAATCCTCCAGCAGCTCTGCAAAACAACAACAACAAAACAAACAAACAAAAATCCAAGAACAAAAAACAAAAAAACCAAAAGATGTTTCTGTTTTCAACATTCTGAGAAAGTGCCAGACTGCCTTCCATAGTGCTTATGCCGTTTTACACTCCCACCAGCAGTGAACAAGAGTTTGAATCTGTCCACAACCTTGCCAGCATTTGTTGTTTGCTGCCATGTTGAACTTTGTTATTGTTACTGCAGTGAGATGATATTTCATAGTTGTTTTGATTTTCATCTCTCTGATAGCTAGGAATTTTTAAGATTTCTTCATGTGTTTGTTTGCCATCTGAATGCCTTCTATGGTGAAGTGTCTATCATATCCTGTGCCCATTTTGTGATTGGATTATTTACCTTTTTTTTTTTTAGTTGAGGTTCTAAAGTATTCTATAAATTTTAGATAAAAGGCCCTTGTCAGATATGTCATTGCCAAATATTTTTTCCCAGCTTTTGGGTTTCCTTCTTGAGCAGGTTTTTTGTGTTGTTTTGTTTTGTATGCATAGGAATTTGATTCTTAGAAGGTCCCATTCAGGTGTTGTATTATCTCCTGGTTGTAGGATTTTCATTATGCTTGGAAATCTGTTCATCCTGTGGCTTAGGGCTGCTACAGTTCTTCCCAGCTTTTCTCTGATGAATTTTATAGTCCCTAAAAAAAAAATGAGTATCAAATATGATAATGGTTACCCATGGTAGACAGTGTTTGGTGGAGCTCCCCGATTAAAGCAAGCTTGGAGGCAGGAGTGGCATCTACTTCTGAAATAGCTTGCCTCCAGAAACTCTATGAACTTAGAGAAATGATGAAAGTTATGCAAGTGTTCAGGTCTTTCTTTTATAGGGTCACAATGAGTCGTCTATGACTCAACAGTACTTAAAAACAACAAGAAAGAAAGAAATGAGAGTTGCCACTCAAACAGATGCATGCACATCTGTGTGGATTGCTGAATTATTCACAATAGCAAAGAGATGGAAGCAACCCAAGTACCCATCAATAAACGAATGGAGAGAAAAACTATGGTAGATCCATACAATGAAATATTATTCAATAATGAAAAACAATGAAATAATAAAACATTATACAATATGGGGGAGCCTTAAGGACATTATGCTGATAGTACTAATATGCCAATAATAATAATAATGCTAATAACAACAAACTTTTTTCTTCTTTTCAGAGGCCTGCTATTTTGGAAGTGGATGGCCAATCCTTCTTCCTAGTGTGTCTCAATCTGAATGTTCAGATTTAGAGTAGTATCCAACAGATAACAACAACAACAAACTAAGGGATAGAAAAACTATAGTACATTCACACAATGGAATATTATGTAGCATTGGAAAAATATTGAACTTATAAAACATTACACAACACAGGTGACCCTGGAGGACATTATGCTGAGTGAAATATCTCAGTCACAAAAGGACAAACACTGCATACATCACTGTTATAAAATAGGACAGACATGAGGGGAGAGTTTGGGAGAGAATAGGAAAAGAATGGACAGAAAATAAACACTATTAGAACAGATGAGGGGAAGAGCTGTCTGAAAGAAATATATGATTAGGCATTATGTGTATGACAACAATCTGGAACAAGGGGTGCATTGTGGGGTGGAAGAGTTGGAGAGGGAAATAAAATGTTCAACAATGAACAAAACAGTAAATATTATTTTAAAACCTCTTGAATATTCTGCTTCTCTGAGAATGTTCACATGTACCAACAATTTGGAAAAAAAAGTGTGATGGTATATATTTTTTTCATTTGAATCATTAATCTTTTTAAAATGTTCAGAAATTATATCTGATTCTTAACCTCATTTACTTTCATGATTGCATTCGACTAGTGCATTTGGATGTTCATATTACTCTTAACATCGTCAGAGTTTTGTATAAAATACATTTTACTGTATGTTTTAAATATTATAATTTATCTCTTCTTGTGCATATTTTGTTGCTTATTTCTGGCAAACAAAGGACAGGAGGTTAGGAGAAATACCTGAAAGGAATAAGCAAATCCTGTTAAATGTTTACATTCTTCTACAAAAGAACAGCCATGAGCTATTAACAGCATGGAAGACTGACTTGCCATGCTCAAACCAAAAAGGTACCTTATTAACAAAGCACTAATTATATTTATTTGTCCGTTTATCTAGATTTCCCCCCTCTGCATCTTTGGCACAATTCTCAAGGAGAAAAATGTCCCTAACCACACAGATTACTTGAACCTTTCCCCATTCATTGTAGAATTATGCTGGGTATGCAGTATCTCTCCTTGAACACGTAAGAGTTCTTGGAAGATTACCATCAGTCATTCCAAAATACAAAAATGGACCAGTTTAATTACAGAGAAGCTCATTCACGGATATCATTTTGGCTGTGGCACTGGGATAAAAAATAATCTCTCTCCACGGAAACCAAATACAACAAGGAAATTCTAATTCAGTCACATGTGTAACATGGACATAGGCCACACTGTTTGGGTCATGGACATTTCTCTTTTCCAACACCTTCTTTTAAAATATCACATTTCAGTTACATTCCAAAGATATTTTTTTCTCCACAAAACAAAATTAAGTAAAATAGGTGACAAAACAAAAGAACTCTATGAACTTCAAGATAAACATTTTTAGTTGAACATACGGATTTTCATTGTCTAAACCCAAACCATTAAAAAATGTCAAAGAACACAAAAGTGAATAGGCAAATGAGGGTAAGAAGAGGAGAGGAGATTAAAACAGTCGAGAGTAGTCAACATAAATGAATCATCTGTCCAGTGTACAGACCAACAATCTTAGCCTCATCTGTGAATTTGCTGTCTCTCCTACTTAAATATACCTTCAAAATATTTACATAATTTAGTCATTTATCACCATGTCCATTAGTCAAACCCATCAATGCTGAACTAGATTACTGCAATAATCTCCTCATTGATCACCTCTGACTGACTGTTATATATTTCCAGCAAAGCAACCAATTTGCTTCCTTAACACTCAGTCAAGTTAACAATGGACCACAGCCCACTTTCCGGTCTGAATCACTATTCTCATCTTGATTTTCTCTTGCCGATCTTGCAACTACTAACCTTGAAAGCAAATGCATCTTTCCTGCCTCCCTACTGACTGAAATACACCCTCCTCAAAATGTCTGGCCTCTTCACTTGTGAGAGAATAAATTTCTTTTTAAAAAAAATTTATTATTTTTTTTGTGCATGTACCGTCAAATCAGATCTGACTGGTACAGGAGGAGATTGCCTCTCCTTCTCCAGGGAAGCATCTGGTGGATTGAACAGCACACCTCTGGGATTGTAGTGCAGCTTCCTGCCACTAGGTCACCAGAGCTCCCTAAATTTCTGTTTCTTAAAACAAGGATCCTTATTTGTGCCAATTCCCAAGAAAGACTATACAACTTGTTTCTGAGAACAATATCATTAAAATCACACCCAAACAAAATCTTGCTGAAAATAATGAAAACATCGTTGTTGTGTAGAACCTTAAGTAGGGAGCTCTGGTGGCCTAGCGGTAGGAAGCTGCACTGTAATCCCGGAGATAGTGATTTGAGGCCACCAGAGGCTCCATAGGAGAATGATGAAGAATCCTCTCCCTTGCTATTAACTGAAAACCCGCCAGAAGGTCAGCTTTGGGTCTGTTCCACCTAAATAGTACACAAGAACAACAGCAGTACCTTGAAAGGGAAATACAAGAAATTCAAGATGGATTCAGAAAAGAACATGGAATGAAGGATATCACTGCTGATGTCAAATGGATCTAGGCTGATTTCAGATAATATCAGAAAACGTTTACTCACTTTTTATTTACTATGCAACAGCATTAGATTCTATAGAGCAGAGCATATTATAGGTAAAATTGTGAAGAATGGGAATTCCAAAACACCTAATTGTTTTCATGCAGAACAAAAATGTAGCCACTGAAATAGAGCAAAGAGGATAAAGTATGTATGGTTCACAATCAGGAAAGGTGTGTGTTAGAGTTATAGCCTTTCATCATTATTCATTTACATGCTGGACAAATAATCCAAAAGGATGGACCATATGAAGAATAGTGTAATCTCAAGACTGAAGGAAGACTCATTGGTGATATGCAGATAATATAACTATGCTTATTAAAAGTGAAGTGGACTTGAAGCACTAACAGAGGAAGCTCATACAGAATCACCTTCCATTTCAATGATGCCTCACATGTGAACCAATAAACAACATCATGACAAATGGAGAAAAGATTGCTGTTGTCAAGAATTTCATTTTGTCAGATCCATAATCAACGTCCATGGAAGCAGCACTCAAGGAATAACACCACCATCTATTGCTGTGGGCAAGTCGCTGTAAAGGGCTTTTTTCCCCCCTTCTCATTAATTTTAATGAAAGTTTACAGAGACTTTGGATTCCCATGCATTCGTTGTTACACTTTTCTCCCTACCTGCCCCTCCCCCCAATTCACTCTTCTCTTTGAAAAGTAAAAGAAAAATTCTTTCATTGTCATACAATCCCTCCCCCCAAGACCACTCCATTATGCTGCCTTCTTTCTGGATTCCTGTCATGACAATAATACCTAATCACATATCACTTCTAAACAGTTCTCTCCCTCATATGTTTCAATGCAGTATATATTATTTATCTCCTCTGTCTCAGTTTCCTCTCAACCCTGATGTCAGTCCTCTTTTATAACAGTGACATTATGCAGTAGTAAAAGGCTTTCTTAAAACATTAAGAAGAAAATGTGTTGTTTTAAGCCAAGTATTTGTTTAACCCAACCCATGATATTTTTAATCACCTCTTAAGTATTTGAAAACTGGAAAAGAAATAAGATCAAAGAAAAATGAATGTCTCTAAATTATCATATTGGCCAAGAATAGAAAATATATCATGAGAGTAAAAAACAACCAACCAACCCAACATATCTCTTTTGGGAAAAATATAGCCAGGAAGCTCCTTAGAAACAAGGTTGGAAGCCTTTGTCTCACATGCTTTGGGTGTATAATCAGGAGAAACTAGTCCCTAGAAAAGGTAAAGCAGTCACTGAAAAAAAGGACGAACCTCAAGGACATAAGTTTACAATGGGCTGTAATGATGGGCTCAGGAACAGCCACACTTTTGAACAGGGCACAGAATTAATATAAGGGTTTTTTAGAGAAGTAAAAATAAAGTTGCTTAGATGATAGGCGTAAACATATGTAAACAGTTCTCTGTTCAGCAAAAATAACCATAGATACACTACAACACAGAAAGCTAAAACTGTATGTTATAAAGATAGTAGGAACAGCTGTAGAGTAGACTTAGCTGCTGGTCAGAGATTATTTTATAACATGAGGTCTTCTTGGTTTTGTTCCATGTTCTTAAGGCATATTCTTGCCTTGTATCTATGATTCTGATCATATAGCTAACGATTATATCACTGCCAAAAAAATAAATGTCTACATAACCTAGTGTAAAAAATAATGTAAAATAGAATGTATATGAATGATTGTATGAAACATAATGTAAATGAAAGGTTGTATAAAACAATGCATAAATTAATGAAACATACTAAAGGTATGTGAAAAATCAACAAAATATATTTTTTAAAAAGAAAATTTGAAGGCACTTGGAGATAAAGCTTTCAACTCATGAATATTATAGGCTCTAACATGCATTCATGTTTATTTTTTTAAAATCCAATTTCCTGTTGTTCTCAGTTTTCAAAAGCCTTTTAATGTTTTGTAATGGTGATTGTCAGGAAAGTGCATCCACATGATGTATCTGTCTGGGTTCCCTGTGTCATGACCTGAACCCAGACAAAAACAAATCAAAAAGAGTAGATTTCAATCCATGTCTTTCCTTTATCTCAGTGATTTTAGGCCTGTGATGCCTATTCTTAAAAGCTGTCTCGTATATTCTTCAGTTTTATGATTGTTTTCAGTGAAGGGGCAAGTCCAATACCAATTAGCAAATAGACATCATTATAATAGATGGAGAAAAGATGGAATTATCAATGATTTCATCTTAGATCCACAATCAACACCCTTGGCAACAGCAGTCAAGAAATAAAAAAAAACAAAAAACCAAACATGATACTGTATTAGGAAAGTCTCCTGATAAGTATCTCTCAAAAAGAATAATATGTCAGTTTGAAGACTAAGCTACAACTAATTCAAGTCATGGTCTTCTCAAACATTTGCTATGCATCTGATAGGTGGACAATGAATAAGAATGATGGAAGAAAACTCAATGTCTTTGAGTTATGGTGTTAGAGAAGAACACTGAATATGCCATGGATTGCAAAATGAGCAAAGAGGAGAAGATACCACAATAGTGCTCTTTAAAGAGAAGGATGGTAAAGCTTCATCTCACATATTTTGAGCACATTGCTAAAATGGGATATTCCTTGGAAAGGGACGTCATGCTACAAAAGATGGAAGGTCAGTGAAAGAGGGCAAGGCCTTCAAAGAGATGGGTTGACACTATATCTGCAGCAATGCACCCAGGAACCTCAGACATGATGAGTATAGTGCAGGATAGTACAGGGTTCAAATTTGTGGTTCATGAAGTCACTTTGACTCCTACTAGACTAACAGGCATATAGAACAACAAGTGAATACATCCAAGGCTCCTACTGTTTGTTGATACATTTCAATCAATTCTTGGGGCCTTGTATTTTTGCCAATGTCGTTCAAGGCCAGTGAACCTTGAACTTCTTCCTTCATTACCATTGGTTCTTAATCATATGCTACTTCCTGAAATATTTCCATGTCAATCAATTCTTTCTAGGATAGTAATTGTATATTCCTTCTACTATCTTTTGATGTTTCCTGCATCATTTAAGATCTTGTCTGTGTCATCCTTCAGTATTACAATTTGATGCTTGAATTTATTTTTTTGCTCTTTCCGTTTGAGAAATTCCAAATGTGTTCTTCCCTTTTGGTTTTCCAACTCCAGGTCTTTGCCTATTTCATTGTAATACTTTGTTTTTTCTTCTTGAGCTACCTTGAGAATCCTCTGTTTAGCTCTTATTTCAGCATTTCTTCCTTGTGTTTTGGCCTGTCTGCATTCTAGTCTAAGTTTCAGAGTCTCTTCCGACATCTGTTTTGGTCTTTTCCTTCATCCCTGTCTTTGCAATGACCATTTGTTTTCTTTATGATGATGTCCTTGATGTCATCCTACAGGTCATGTGGTCTTTAGTCATTAGGATCTTATGCATCAAAACTATACTTGGGGTGGTTTATTAATTGCTTGGGATAGATCCAAAATCATATTTGTATTCTTGTGTATTTGTTTTAATTGTCTTCAACTTCAATTTAACTTGCATGAGTAATTGATGGTCTGTACCACAGTCAGCTGCTGACTTTGTTTTGATCACTGATACTAAGTTTTTCCATCACCTCCACAGATATAGACAGCCTGATTCCTGCATAATCCATCTGGTGAGGTCCTTGTGTATAGTTACAATTTATGTTGCTTTTTTTATAAAAAAGTATTTGAATTGAATAAAACAATCATTGTACAGAGTTCATTCTTTCATGGACTACTATGTCTGCTATGTGTGTATCTTTAAGGATCTGGAAAACTACATTTAATATGGCTAACCCTTGACGGGAAGAATTGGCCACGTTAAAAAAATTTACTCGTCATATAATCTTTATAAAATCACTGGGGCGTTGAAAATTCATTTTACAAAATAAAATATTGTATTAATTGTGTCCTGCTCTCAAATTATATTATCAATGTGAATGGCTAAAAGCAATAGTGTTGAATTTTTCTATAATATTTCTCATTTTCTCTCAGTATCTCTAGAATTCTGAAGTGTAAAGCAGTTAAATAATGTGCCCGTGAGTTTATATTTTTACTTTATAGACTTTCTTCTCATTTTATTTAGATCTATGGACAATAACTTACAGAGTGGCATCCACAGGTAATTTTTAATAGCATTAAGAACAAATGACATGGTTAACCTCATACTTAGGTTATAAGGAAAACCCCATTTGTTTAACTGCACTGACAGGACCAACTCAAACATCCTCTTTTGCATCATTATTTTTTCAAGTTCTTCCATCCTTCAGCTGTGGATGAATTCTCTAAACACCCATAAAGTGAGCTGTGTTGGCATAGTCTGCAGGAAGCTGTGCTGTTAATCCAAAGCGTGAGCCTCTCCAGAGGTTAGAATACATCAGTGGCTCTCAGGGACTCTTCTCCTGTGCTATTTACAGTCTTGCTAAAAACTTGCTAAAGAGGGAGCTGAGTGGTTTCTGACTTGATAGTAATGGCAACGAATGAGTGAGTGAAATATCCACGTGTGTAAAGAAGGAGTACGGGGCTTTCAAAGTTCTGAGTGCTTTGCGACTGTGAAGATATTGCTGCTTATCTCTTCCTCACTGGACCCAATATATAAGTATTTAAATCTCAATTTTACTTTCTACTTAACATTTGGCATCTAAAAATATTAATATCATGTTGTAGCAATATTGAGGGCCTAATTTGTATTAGACCCTATATCAACTCACTTCCCTAAGTACTGAGGATTTTGTCAAGTGGCAGAATAAATGTTTCTAGGACCCATCATCATTTCTTCAGATTACTCACAAATAATAACATAGAGTATACACTTTGAAACACATAACCAATATGACTGATGTTCATTGCTATCAAGTTGGAAGTTGAATCTTCCTCCTGCAGAACAGCTAGTGAATTCAAATCACCTGCCATGGAGTTGGAATACAACTCCTTACCCACCAGGACACCAGAGCTTCCTATATTCCCAAAGGTATCTGATAATAAACTGTTAAGAGGAGCCATTAGGAAAGACCATCAAGTACATTGGGTTTTGGTTCTTTTCTGAAATCTGTAATGAGATTTCATTGAAGCTGAGACAATTTTAAGTTGCATGTTTCACTAAGTACAGTTTTCTCAGGGAAGAATTACAAAAATACCCTCTCTCAATCTTATATACCTCTGTGGTTAACTAAAATGGCTTTCTCAGTATGTGGCCAAAGCTGTACAGAAAAAAAAAAGAAGACCAAAATAAACATGATGATTCCACATATACCCTAAATTATCTAACTGCAGAAATAACCTAATCGCTACTGAGTGACTGGGAAGGTAGGTCTGGCAACGAACCGATATTTCTCGACTGCCCTGACACTCAAAGAGGAGGCCAAATGAAGAAGCTGAGTGAAGAATTTCAGTGGTGTAACCAGAGTCACCATTTCTTATTCTTGTCTACAATGTGGAAAGACAAATGTATCTCTTACACTTTATGAAGTAGAAAGGAAACAAAGAGAAGTTCACAAACCCTAGATTAAATACTATGTTCCTTTGATCCTATAATTCTACTTTCATATGCAGGCATATACAAATATATACATATCTAAATTTTAAAGAATTATAAAAATATCTAGCAAAAGATTTTAAATAGTAGTAAAAGTGCATGTTGTCATTATGTGCCATCGAGTCACTTGTGACTCATAGTGACCCTATGTACAAGAGCTCTAATCCCTGATCTATCCTGTGCCAACCTCATCGTTTCTGAAACACCTTCTACTCCCTACCCCAATCACTGAATCAGTCCATTTCATCAAGGATCTTCCTCCCTTGTCCCTCTACCCTCCCAAACATGATGTCCCTCTCCAAGGTTTGGTCCCTCCTTGCAACATGCACAAAGTATATCAGGCAACGTTTCAGAATCCTTGCCTCCAAGGAGCAGCCTGGCTTAACCCTCTCCAGGACAGACCTGTTTGCCCTCCTAGCAGTCCATGGTATATTCAACACTCTCTGCCTTAGACTCAATTTCAACTCATGCTGATACCATAACACTGAGTGAGAGTAAAATTAACATTGTCAATATCACATGCAAATAAATTCTTGCCCAAGATAATTTTTAAAACACTGGAGAATGACATTGACAGGAAACTGTCAAATACTCAAACTGGATTCAACAGAATATGTGGGAAGAAAGTATCATTTCTGATGAAAGATGGATCTTCACTAAAAGAACTTCAGAAAGATGCTTGCCTTTGATTTTCCATTCATTCATTGTTTCATTTTTCTCCCTGCCCACCCCTCCCCCCAGCTTGCTCTTCTCTTTGAAAGGTAAAAGAAAAATTATGTCATTTGTACAGAATCCCTTCCCCCTACCCCGAGTACACTCCATTATAATTCTCAATTCAATTCTACAGCAACGTCACAATATCAAGCTTTCTAAATAAGACCAGTACTAGGCAAAAATATGAAAGTCAAATCAAACCCACTGCGATCAAGTTAGATAGACTTACAGCAATTTTAGTGTTTCCAAGGCCACAAATATTTTGCCTCAGAACAACTAAGGAATCTAATTACTGACCTTTCAGTTAGCAGCCTGACATATTATTTGCACAAGGGCTCCTATGTACAAATAATGTTGTTGTTGTTGTTAAGTACCATAGAAGCAGAACTTACTTGTAGCTGACCAGTAGTTTTCAGAGGCAGTAAATTTCATGGCAGGAGATTGCTCATCTTTTTTTCTACAGAGAAGGTGCTGGATTTTAACCATGTATCTTTGTGTTAGCAATGTAATTCCTTACCACTAAGCTACCAGGCCAACTTGATGTATGTCTTCAAGTTGGAACTGACTCACAGTTGACCCTCCAGTGGGTTTTCAGAAGCAGGAAATCACACAGGCATAGACTGCCCATCCTTCCTCCCATGGAGTAACTGATGAATTTAAATCATGCATTGTTTTTTACCACTAGGCTATTAGAACTGTAAGGTGCACCTGACCCAGACCATGGTTTTCTCAATTGTTTGCTATGCACCTGAGAGCAGGACAATGAAAAAAAATCAATGTCTTTGAATTGTGGTGCCGGAGAAGAGTATTGAACATACCAAGGGCTGCCAAGAGAAAAAAATGAGTCTGTCCTGGAGAGGGTGAAATCAGTTTGCTCTTTGGAGGAAAAGCTTTTAAAACTCCAGCTCACATACTAAAACTT
The DNA here is from genome assembly GCF_000299155.1 of Elephantulus edwardii. Classification (NCBI taxonomy): domain Eukaryota; kingdom Metazoa; phylum Chordata; class Mammalia; order Macroscelidea; family Macroscelididae; genus Elephantulus; species Elephantulus edwardii. The sequence continues at coordinate 14,394,422 of NW_006399789.1, forward strand.
GTTGCCAGTAGGGTCCAGTCCTTAGGACAGCATGCTTAGAAGTGTAGAGGGGTCAGTGCAGAAGAGGAAGAGCCTGAATTAGATGGACTGACACAGAGAGTCTGGCAATGGGGCTAGGGTGTCAGAGACAGTGGGATTGCCTCAGGGTAGGCATTGTTCACAAGGTGGCTGTGAGTTGTAGTAGATGGGAAAGCATTAACAACAATAAACTACTAAGAGTATTCAAAACAGTGACTTTCTGGGCTTTCTAGGGCCAGTATGACAGATATACCACAAGCAGATGGCTTTTATAAATAGAAATTTATTCGTTGACAGTTTGTTGTTGTTGTTGTGTGCCACTTAGCCAGAGTGGACTCATAGCTGATCCTCCATCAGGTTGTAAGAGGCTATAAGTAGGAGGAAACTGTCGGTCTTTCTTCCATGGAGCAGCATAGATTCAAACAATGTGCCTTTGGGTTAGCAGCACGATTGCTCATTCATTAGGCAGCCAGAGCCCCTTCTACAATGTAAGAGATCACAAGTCCCAATCCAAGGTGTCTGCTCACTTCTTTCTTTTGGTCCTGAAGAAGGGTCCTTGTTTTTCACTCAGCATCTGTAGGTTTGGCATTCTTTGAAGATTTCCGCATCTATTGGCCTTTCCCAATGTCAAGAAGCTTCCCAGGGCAGGCACCCGAGTTCTAAAGGGGACATACTCCGGGTGATGACTTCTTGGTCTCAAGTAGGTGACCCCTCTTGGCTCATTTATGTCTTGTTCTTTGTCTAGTGAGATAAAAGACTTTTTAGGCTCCACCACTAGAGGAACTTCCCTTACACTGATTCAAAGCTGGGATGGGACTCAAGGGTGTTGACTTTTATAATTAATCCTCTTACAAGCATTTAGTTTATCAGACTATGAGGGATCATTGGTTTCCACATTATATCACAACATATACTTATCTTGTGTAAAGAGGAACACAACTCGTTCAATCACAATAGCCTTCTACTAGGGAGCCCTAGTGGCCTACTGGCAGGAAATAGTTCTGCAGTCCCCAAAGACACACAATTCAAGGCCACCAGCTGCTCCACAGGAGAAGGATGGGAAATCTCCTGCCATGTAATTAACTGCCTCTGAAAACACACAGGAGAGTCAGCTATGGGTCAGTTCTGACTCAATGGTACACGACAACAGCAGTCTTCTACACTTCTTCTTGTCTATGTCTCTTTTCTCCATAATCATACAACTGTGAGGTACCTCTATTGGATGCGCCCTTAGAGACCATCAATTGTATTCCTCCAGATTCTATGAGCAAAATATTTAACAACAGGAGATGCACTAAAAGAAGATAAAAGTGATACACAGAGTCACCACACCAAATAGAATCAGTTGGTATTTAAGCATTTCAGGAACTAGCAAGCATAAGATGAAGAAAGAGCTGATGATATTGAAGAAAGAAGTCCAAGCTATAAACACAGAATCCAGTGACAAAAACATAAGTTTCCAGGAATTCACCACATACCAATTAATATATTTCAACAAATGGATGCAACAATGGAAAGGCTCACTACTTGTGTCAAGATTTGGAAGAGGGTTATACAGCCAACCAACTTGAAATCACCTTTATATGTACATATTTCAAAGAAAAGTGATCCAACAGACTGCAAAAATTATCAGGCAAGGTAACTAATATTACATACAAGTCACATTCTGGGGAATATATTTTAAAAATGGATGTATCCATCCATGGGAACTAAGCTAGACCCATAAGAAGATATGGGGAAGGGGAAACCAATGTTATAGACATATAGATCTCGACTGAAAGCAAAATATTCCAGGAAGACGCTTACCTCTGTTTTATTGACTATACAAAGACATTCAACCATGTAGATTGTAGTAACTTATTGATAACATTTTGAAAAGTAGAAATTCTATGAGACTTAATTTTGCTCATATAGAACCAGTATACAGACCAAAAGGCAAGTTTTGAGTATGCTGTTGTTGTTGTTATGTGCCATCAAGTCCCTTACGACTCATAGCGACCCTATGTACAAGAGCTCTAAATGCTGTTCTATCCTGTGCCAACCTCGCCATCTCAAATGCACTTATTCCCACTGCTCCAGTCACAGAATCGATCCATCTCACCAAAGGTCTTCCTCTCCTTTACCGCCTCTCCACTCTGCTAAACATGATGTCCCTCTCCAAGGACCAGTCCCTCCTTGCAACATGCCCAAAATATGTCAGACGAAGCTTCAGAAGCCTTGACTCCAGGGAGC
>NW_006399789.1:14398258-14402167 GCF_000299155.1 Elephantulus edwardii
AAAACAAATCTTCTAGAATGTTCCTCAGAAGGGAGGATGGTGAGAAGTCATCTCATGTATTTTGGACATATTATCAGGGGGAAACAGTCTCTGGTGAAGGACGTCATGCTTAAAAAAGAGGAAGACCTTCAATGGCACGGATGTACAGTGGGCACAATGATGGACTCTAAGTAATCATTCTAAGTACACCACAGTCTAGGCAGTATTTTGTTCTGTTGTATGTAGTGTCACTATGAGTTTGAACTGAACCAAGGGTATCAAACAACAATGTACTCTTGTTCTCAGGTGACCTTAAGTAGGGCTAAATATGGAAAAAAGGAAATGAAGCAAGAGAAGAAAATTAAGATAACATGTCTTAAGGGAACGTATCTCAAAAAACAAAACAAAACAAAAATACCAGCCAAACAAAAGCAGTCAAATGTACCGACTACAGCATAACCTGATGAATGGCAGCTCTTGCTCAAAGTAAATCTATTTTTTTCTTTTTTTTTTTTTTTTAGTCAAAAGAAAGTGCAAGATAAGACATAAGAAAAATTACCCTCTGAAGTCCTAGAAGAAGTGTTTGTCTTACTTATAAAACCAAAAGCCGGTGTCTGAAAGAACTCGATGTCCTGTTAAGAATGAACAAGATCACGGCAAATAGCTGGAGGGAGCTGATAGCATGCTGCATGCACTGCGTGCATTCTTTATCAGGCCCTTGAACTGCTGGATGAAAACATTTCCTGCTTTAGTGCATAGCACTCAAGGGTGAATGGTCTGGAATGACCTCAGAAGATTTAAGCTGTGTTCTGAAGCACTTAAACAGAATTTGCTCAAAGCTTCAATCAACTGAACATTTGCCAAACTGCTTGGAAAATTTTTTGCATTCAGGATTAAGGTAGCTTCCCAGAATAAGAAATGTTCTCAACAAACAATCATTACAACCACTGAAAATATTTTCACCATTGATGTGTAGGAGTGATTATATCAGAATTTTTGCTGTTTCCCCATGTTTCTTTACTCATTGAAAGTCTGTAATCCTTACAGAATTTAAAATATTCATTCATCTACTGATTCACCAAACAATTATGCTAGTATTGTTTCAAGTATTGAAGATACAAGGAATTTTGTGAGCTAATTCTTGTTTTTCTAGCTGGACTTCCAAACCAAATCTATGGAATCAAAAACTATGTTTTAACAAGACAGGTCCTCAGGTATTCTTACAGATGTAATTAAATGAAGATTCTGATACCATATGCTGGGTGGTGATGGTTGTTATGTACCACCAAGTCAGAGCCGACCTATCACCGACCCTCCAGAGGGTTTTCGCAGGCTGTAAATTGCACAGGAGATTGTCAATCCTTCTCTTGCAGAGCAGCGACCTGCAGGCTTTTGGGATTGCAGCATAGCAATCCTTAGCATGAGGTCACCAGAGTTCCCTATATGGCTGAGGTGGAAAGTGGAAGTGTAAATTCTCAGTAGTGTGTCTGACTGAAACAAGTTGGTTTGAAACACTAGTTTCTAGCTCTACTCGAAAATGTGGCCTACACAGTTAAGCCCCCCTCTCTACATGGAATTTTCAGCCTAGTTCACCATAATAAAAACTCATTTATATCAGCTTCAGTCTAACTCATAATAATCCTTTATGACAGAGTAAAACCACCTTCAAGGGTTATCAAGTCTGTAACATCTACAGAAGCAGCATCATACAACTCTGTTCCGGGTCATAGCTAGTGGGTTCAAACCTCCATCAATGAATGCACTTAGCAGTCTAGTTCAACACTAAACACAAACTCATTGCCCTGGAATCAGAGTTGACACATCATAGATGACCTTCCAGCAGAACTGTTAGTCAATGTAGGTGGTTCTTTCCATAGTCAATTGCCAGGAAGACAGATGGATGGCAATATACAAAGCACTTTATTACAGATCTGGGAGGACAAGGAGCATTCTTCTCAAAAACTACCTTCCTACCCTGGAGCAGTCATTAGGTTTTTATACTTAGGTTAGACTTTTGTTAAAGTTACAGGAGTTCTACATTTAAAAGAACCGTTTACATATTGTCATTTGTTGTTGTTATGTGCCATCAAGTCACCTGCGACTCACAGTAACCCTATGGAAAACAGCCCTAAACCCCACTCTATCCTGTGCCAATCTTATTGTCTCTGACACACATATCCCCATTACCCTAGTCATTGAATCAATCCATCTCATTGATGGTCTTTCTCTCTTGTGCTGTCCCTCTACCCTTCCAAGCATGACATTCCTTTCCAAGGACTGGTCCCTCCTTACAACATACCCAAAGTATGTCAGACAGAGCTTTGCCTCCACGGAGCAGCCTGGTCTCTCCCTATCCAGGACAAATCTGTTTGTTCTCCTTGCAATCCATGGTATATTTAATACTCTTCTCCAGCATCACAGCTCAAAGGCATCAATTATCCTTCTATCATCCAAAGTCATTGCCCAACTTTCTGATGCATGTTGTTGTTGTTGTTATGTGCCATCGAGTAACTAGCAACTCATAGCGACCCTATGTACAACAGCCCTAAACTCTGCTCTATCCTGTGCCAATCGCACTGCCTCTGACACACCCATCCCGATTACCCCAGTCACTGAATCAATCCATCTCATAGAGGGTCTTCCCCTCCTGCACTGTCCCTCCACCCTAGGAAGCATGATGTCCTCCAAGGACTGGTCCCTCCTTATAACATGTCCAAAGTATGTTAGACGAAGCCTCAGAATCCTTACTGCTAAGGAGCAGCCTGATTTAACCCTCTCCAGGATGAATCTGTTTATTTTCTTAGCAGTCCATGGCACCTTTAATACTCTTCTCCAACACCACAGCTCAAAGGCACCAATTCTCCTTCTATCTTCCCCAGTCATTGTTCAACTCTGATGCATAACAAGTGATTGCAAAGACCCTGGCCTGTATCAGATGCACCTTAGTCTCCAGAGTGACACCATTGCTCTTCAGTACTTTTTTTTTTGTTCTTCAGTACTTTTGAGAGGTTGATAACAGCAGATTTTCCCCATCACAATACATCTTTTAATTTCCTGGCTGCTGGTGCCAAGAGTGTTGACTGTGGAGCCAAGCAGACTAAAGTTGTTAACATAGTCAATGTATTCACCACACCTCCTAATGCTGCCAGTTGGTCCAGTGGTGAGAATCTTTGTCTTCTTGACATTGAGCCTTAATCCATATTGAAGGCTGCAGTCCTTGACACTCTGCAGCAAGTGCTTGAAGTCCTCCCTCAGTTTCAGGGAGCAGAGTTGTGTCATCTGCCTAACATGTAATTAATTACAAACACTACGGCCTGGCACTTTAGTCTCCTATTCAGTATTTTGGAGAGGTCTCTGACAACAGACTTCCCCAATGCAATTCATCTTTTGATTTCCTGGCTGCTGGTACCAGCCCAGTGGTAAGAATCTTTGTTTTCTTGATGTTGAGCTTTGATTCATATTGAAGCCTGCAATGCTTGACCTTCTAGTTATTAGTAAACAAACAGCTTATGAAATAGTTAACATATGACTGAGGACAACACTTTTGAAAAGGTAAAAGCTAATCCAGGAAATGTACATTTCTCTTCCTGGTAAATAGGCAGTTTAAGCTAAAATTTACAAATGACTCAATAAAATTGTTTCAAAGAGGTAAATGCTAATCTAGGAAAGACACATTTCCTCTCCTGGTAAATAGGCAGTTTATAGTACTTAACATGACTAAAGAAAGTGAAAAGAGAATTCTAAGGCAAAGTATTGCGATGAGAAAGTCTGCGGTTAGGGACCTCTCCAAAATACTCAAGAGCAACAGTGTCTCTCTGGAGACTAAGGTCCGCCTGATACAGGCCATGGTTTTTGCAATCACTTGTTATGCATCAGACAGTTGGACAATGACTAAGGAGGACAGAAGGAGAATTGACGCCTTTGAGCTGT
>NW_006399789.1:14402477-14439589 GCF_000299155.1 Elephantulus edwardii
CAGAGGCAATGAGATTGGCACAGGATAGAGCAGGGTTTAGGGCTGTTGTACATGGGGTCGCTATGAGTCGCAAACGACTCGACGGCACATCACAACAACAACAACAAGGCAAAGTACTAGTTTTGCAGGCTGGAGGCAACTGATGTCTGTTTTATGACTATTCATATATGTCTGGGTAATTCTGAATTTATTAATATCACCCATTAGGGTTTCAGAGGCTGTCAATCACGTGGGAGGAAACTGTCCATCTTTCTTCTGCGGATTCAAATCTACAGAAAGGGGCACCACATCGGGGTTAGCAGTTCAAGTCCCAGAAGCCACCAGAGCTTCCTCTACTTTTAGTTCACTGAGCCTTAACCCTGACTGTCAACCAGAACTGCCTGAGAGTTTTTAAAATAATCTATTAGCAGGTACAAACTGACACTAATTAAACCAAAGTCACAAGTTTGCAGGTAGATGTTGTTGTTAGTTACTATTGAGTCTATTTAGCCCAAGGTGACTCCATGTGTGAAGGGAACCATGCTCTGTAAGGATTCAAATGTGTGGCCCTGGAAAAGCAGACTTTCAAGCTCACCCCCCAGTCATTTCTGCAGGAGCTTGGACTACCAATCTTTTATCTACAGTTAATTGCTTAATTGTTTGCATCACCCAGGAATGCCTTTGAAGATAAATGCATACAATAAAACTAGGATAACAATGTGGTGTGATAAATGTAATGACGGAAAATAAATGAAGGTGTTTGAAAGCATGCATAAGAACAGACAATTCAGATTTAGGGCTAAGTAATTGAGCTTAAATGAGGACTAATCAGTTAGCCTTGGAAATAAAAGGGTTAGGAACAATCCAGACAAAAGTAGCATAAAACTAAAGGCAGAGAGGTATATTTCTGTTGTGGTGCAGTGATGCTGATAGTTCTGATAGGAGGCATAGTGGTTCAGAAGTAGAATACCACCTTCCACATAAAACAACTAGATTTGAGTGCCACCCCGTGCATCTCTAGGGCAGCCATCATTAAGCTGGCAGTGGAGATCTATGTGTTGCTATAATGCTAACTAAGTTTCAGCAGAGCTTCTATGATGTTACTTTGTCATTATATGCCATCGACTCACTTGTGCTCATAGTAACCCTATGTACAACAGCTCTGACCCTAACTCAACCCTGCACCAACCTTACTGTCTTTGACCCACCTGCTCCCATTACCCCAGTCACTGAGTCAACTCATCTCATGGAGGGTCTTCCTCTCTTGCGCTGTCCCTCCACCATCCCAAGCACGATTTTCCTCTCCAATGACTGATCCCTCCTTGCAACATGCCCATTGTAAGTAAGACAAAGCTTCAGAATCCTTGCCTCCAAGGAGTAGCCTGATTTCACCCTCTCCAAGATGAACCTGTTTGTTCTTCTAGCAGACTATGTATGGTCAATATTCTCCACCAGCACCATAGCTCAAAGGCATCCATTCACCTTCTATCATCCCTAGTCATTGTCCAGCTTTCTGTCGTATACCAATAATTATGAAGCCCAGGGCCTGAATCAGGTCCTCCTTAGTTTCCAGACCGACATCACTGCTCTTCAGTACTCTGGAGATGTCCCTGACAGCATACTTTTCCAATGTAATTCCTCTTTTTAAAAATTTTTTTATTTTTTTATTATTTTGTGTGTGTGTTCCATTAAATTGGATCTGACTAGTACAGGAGGAAATTCTCCCTCCTTCTTCAGCAGAGCATCTGGTGGATTTGAACCATGTGCCTCTGGGATTTCAGTGCAGCTTCTTGACACTAGGCCACCAGAGCTCACCACCATTCCTCTTTTGATTTCTTGGCTGCTGGTACCAAGAGTGCTGATAGGTGGAGCCAAGCAAACTAAAGCTGTTAATCACCTCAATCTCTTCACCGTCTATTATGATGGTACCTATTGGTCCAGTGGTGAAGATTTTTGTATTCTTGATGTTGTGATGCAATCCATATTGAAGGCTGTAGTCTTGGATTTCTGCAGCAAATGTTTCAAGTTCTCCTCACTTTTAGCAAACAAGATTGTCTCATCTTCATAATGCAGGTTGTTAATAAGTCTTCTTCCAATTCTGATGCCACAATTTTCTTGAATTGTTTGAATTCTAGTTTGAATTCTTTGAATTCTAGTTTCTTGAATGATTTGCTCAGCATACTGATTAAATACGTTTAGAAAAAGGATGCAACCTGGTTGCACATCTTTACTGACTTTAAACCATGGAGTGCTCCCTTGCACCATTCAGACAATTGCTTTAGGTATGACTGGAAGAGATCTATATTTGTTCCCATTCCAAAGAAGAGTGACCCAACTGAGTGTGGAAACTACGGAACAATAGCATTGATTTCACATGCAAGCAAGATTCTACTGAAGATTATCCAAAAACGACTGGAACAGTACATCAGCAGAGAACTGCCAGAAGTCCAGGCTGGGTTTAGAAGGGGTCGTGGTACTAGGGATATTGTAGCCAATGGATCTTAGCTGAAAGCAGAGAATACCAGAAGAATGTCGATCTGTGTTTCATTGATTATGCAAAGGCATTTGACTGTGTGGATCATAACAAACTGTGGCGTGGCTGACTCTGAGAAGAATGGGAATCCCAGAACATTTAATCGTGCTAATGAGAAACCTGTACTTGGAGCAAGAGGCAGTCGTCAGAACAGAGTAGGGTAACACTGCATGGTTCAAAATTGGGAAGGGTGTGAGCCAGGGATGTGTCCTAGCTCCATAACTTTTCAACCTATACGCAGAGCAGATTATCCGAGAGGCTGGGCTCTATGAGGAGACGCGTGGCATTAGGATTGGTGGAAGATCTATCAACAATCTACGTTATGCAGATGACGCAACCTTGCTAGCTGAAACTGAGGAGGATCTCATGCACTTACTGCAGAGGGCCAAGGACTGCAGCCTTCAGTATGGACTGAGGTTCAATGTCAAGAAGACAAAGATTCTCACCACTGGACCAATCGGTAGCATCAGGATGGATGGCGAAGAGATTAAGATTGTTCACAGCTTCAGTTTGCTCGGCTCCACGGTCAACACTCTTGGCCCCAGCAGCCAGGAAATAAAAAAACGTATTGCCATGGGAAAGTCTGCTGTTAGGGACTTCTCTAAAGTACCCAAGAGTAACGGTGTCTCTCTGGAGACTAAGGTGCGCCTGATACAGGCCATGGTCTTTACAATCACTTGTTATGCATCAGAGAGCTGGACAATGACTAGGGAGGACAGAAGGAGAATTGACGCCTTTGAGCTGTGGTGCTGGAGAAGAGTATTGAATGTACCATGGACTGCCAAGAAAACAAACAGATTCATTGTAGAGAGGATTAAACCAGGCTACTCTTTGGAGGCAAAGATTCTGGGGCTTCGTCTGACATACTTTGGTCATGTTGCAAGGAGAGACAGGTCTTTGGAGAGGGACATCATGCTGGGTAGGATAGAGGGACAGCGCAGGAGGGGAAGACCCTCTATGAGGTGGATTGATTGATTCAGTGACTGGGGTAATCGGGATGGGTGTGTCAGAAGCAAAGTGATTGGCACAGGATAAAGCAGGGTTTAGGGCTGTTGTACATAGGGTTGCTATGAGTCGCAAACGACTCGACAGCACATAACAACAACATAAGTCTTATATGAACATAATCAAGGGCTCTGGAATTCTCATTCTTCTCAATGTTAGCCATAACTTGTTACGGTCCACACAGGCAAATGCATTTGCATAATCAATTAAACACAAGTAAAGAGTCTTCTGATATTCTCTGCTTTCAGCCAGGGACCATGTGCTATTAGCAATGATATCCCTTCCTTGTCACCATCACCTTTTCTATTTCAAAAGAGTTCTTCCCTTACTATTCTTCATTTATATTTCTTTGCATAATTTTAAAAAATTATGCTAGTTTATTTAAAAAATTTGAATACATTGTTTACCAGAACAGATTCTTCCAATTTCACTCACTCCCCCCTCCATCAAATTGTACAACCCCATGATTACTCCTCTCCTCCGCCTGCACATGCACATCCCACTGCTTCCACCTTCTTCCCACCTTGGATCCTTATATTCTACAATCATGGTTTTAAAAAATATTTGCCCTTATGGGACTGAGTTAGTTCACTCAGCATAATGCTCTCCAGTCCCTCCCAAGTTAGGTAATAATTTACAAAAATCATTGCTACTGTGCGTTGTGTAGTATTCCATTGTGTGAATGTACTATAATTTCTGAACTCATTCATTTGTGGTTCGATATCTGGGCTGTTTCCATGTTCTTGTGATGGTCAATAATGCTGCTATGAACATTGGTGTACAAGTCTTTATGCCTCAGTTCTCATTTTTTCATAGCATATTCAAATTTCTATGTTCAGCTTTTTGAGGAAGCGGCAAACTGCCTTCCAGAATGTTTGTGCCATTTTACAATCCCACCAACAATGTATAAGAGTTCCTTTCTCACCACATCCTCTCCAACATTTATTACTTGCTGCTCTGTTAAACTTTGTCGCTGTACAAAATGGGTAAAACACATGGGAAGAATTTTCACAGATGAAGATATTCGAGTGGCAAACAGACACATGAAGAAATACTTAAAAGCACTTGGCAATAAAAGGGATGCAAATCAAAACCACGATGAGGTACCATCTCACTCCAATAACTAGCAAAGTTTAACAGGGCAGCATGTAAGAAATGTTGGAGAAGATGTGGCCCAGCAAGAAAGGAACTCTTTGCACATTTTGTAACAGTATTTTGCTTTGTCTTCTTGAGATGCTCTTTGAAATATGCTCATCTCCTTACTTCTGCATTTCTCACCTTTGTTTTGTCTTCTTGACCCACTAGTTCGAATTTCAGAGTCTCTTCTGTCATTTCTTTTGGTCTTCCTTCCTTGTCTGTCTTTGTAACAATCTTTCACTCTCAAGGATTATATATTTAAGATCATCCCATAACTCATCTGGTCTTTGATCATTAGTGTTCAATGTCTCAAACCTATTCTGGAGATGATTTTTAAATTCTGGTTGAGTACTCAGTCATATTTCGGTATCACCTCAATAATGGCATATATGAATCCTTAGAAGACCTCAGCACTTGATTGGTTAACACTGCCTATCATTTTTTGCCTTTAATATGCAAATAGCATCCAGCTCACGTATTTTCTCTCTCTTCCCCTCTCTCCCTCTCTGTTTCTCCTTTCCCCCATCCCCCATTTCCTTCTAGTAAAGCCAGTCATTTGTCCTGCTCTTAAAACTTTTCCCCATGTCTAAGTCCAGGAGCTTCACTGAGGAAATGAATGCCCTTGTCCCCAGGAAGAGAGCACAGAAAGGTAAAAAGAATGATTTCTGCTTCTAGCTGAATGAGGAACTACGTGTTCCCATGTTGTTTTTAAAGAATTTTGTCAGCTTGCTTACCTGATAAAGTGAGAGAGAGGAACATTTCTTTCCCTGGGAAAGAGGGTAATTTCAACTTTTTTTCCAGACTTTCCCATAATTGCCTCTCTGGTTTCATGAAGCCCAAAACATGTTTTTGTTATTTATACACCCTATTTTTCCCCATTACCCATAAAAGAGTGCAAAATAGTTCATACAAATTGGGGGGAAGTCAAGTACAGGGCTCACTTGTTTGAATCAGTATTTTTATTTGATTTAAAAATCAATAATTTATTTTAACTAAATGACATTTTATTCCTATGTGCAAAAAAACTCAGACATTCCACCCACCCGCCCACATCCCGTTTGGTCACAAGAGATAATGACTGCATTGACAAGGACTATTTCCAGTTCTTGTCAAGGGTCGTTTCAGAAAGTAGGCTGAAAGCAAAGGACTCACACTATTATTTTCATTTCAAAACATTTAAAAAGAAATAGGTAGTTATTGGCTACAAGAGTCTTCTTGTTTCTGCAAATAAAAGCATTAGGAGGAAGTAGTTTTATTTCAGTGAAGCACCAGTTTCGTTTGATTGAAAGGTGCTAAAGACAAGAGCACACATGTAAATATTAGCACTTTGCAGCTGCAAACTGGGCATTGGTAGTTATTGGTGTGTTGGGGTTTTTTTTGGTTTTTTTTTCTCCTTGTCAGCCACACAAAATGGCTTTCTGGGATCACTCATATAATACCAACACTAACATGAGATGAATTATCAATTTCTTTGTGAGAAGACAGCAGAACACAACATCCTATCACATAAATACGAATAACTACTCTGTGTTGCCTTATTCTACTCTAGATTCCAGGCCAAGCATTTTATGGTTGTTGATGTTGTTATTTGGTGCAGTTAAGTTAGCTCTGACTCCAAAAGATTCTAGGTACATACAACAGTGGGAAATACTGCCTGATCCTGAATCATCCTCACAATTTTCACTTTGTGCGTGTCAGTTCATTGCTGCAGTCAATGCATCAATCTATCTAGTTGAAGGAGATCTTTCTCTGTTTTATTAGCCCTCTAATTTACCATGCAGGATGCCTTTCTCTACCGCCCTGCCCCTCCTGATAACATGTCCAGCACTATGAGAAGTCTCACCATCCTAACTTCTAAAGAACATTCTGACTGTATTCTTCCGAAAGTGAATTGTTTATCATCATATTCAATGTTCTTCACCAACTCCATAATTCAAAGACTCAATTCTCCCTTGGTCTTGTTTATTCGGTCTCTAGCTTCCACATGCATATGAGGCAACTGAAAATATAATGGCTTGAGTTAGGCACATTTTGCCTTTCAAAGTACATCCTAGCTTCTTAGTCCCTGCTAAGAGGTTCTTAGCGGGATGCTGTTCATTTGATTCCTTTACTGTTGCTTCCATGAGCATTGACTACAGAGTCAAGTAAATGAAAATCCTTGACAACATCAATCTTTTCTCCATTTATCTTGATGTTGTTTATTGGTCTAGTTGTGAAGATTATATTATTGTACTATATAACATTTTATTGAATATTTTATCATATATCATTTATATCAATTCATCAAATATATATCAATTTATATAAACTTATAAAAAGTCCTTGGAGAAGGATGTCATGATTGGGAGAGTGGAGGGACACCTCTATGAGGTGGATTGATTCAGTGACCAGGGTCATGGGGGTAGGTGTGTTGGAGACAGTGATACTGGCACAGGACGGAGAATGTGTTAGGGCTGTCATACATAAGGTCGCTATGAATTGCAAGCTACTCAATGGCACATAACAACAACAACATTAGAAAAAGAGTGAAGGCAGCACAGGGTTGGCAGTGTCTGACCTCTATTAACATCACAAAGTGAAAATAGTCTCCATCAGTGACATTCACGATGTAAAACCATTTCCCAGAAGGTCAGATATGGCCTCAATGTTCCCACACCTACCTTTATTAATTCCAGCAACTGTACTACTCTACTACTGGGTCCAAAATCCATTGCAATGACTATACAGATCTCATGGAACTATACATAGAGTTGTAAAATTTGTTAGGGACTTAGGTTACAATTCAGGTTGGTAACAGGATACAATTCCTCATTTCAGACAGTTTCTGAAGAAAGGGCCACAGGTCCTTTGCCCTTTATCCTAATAGCTCAGGTCAGTGTTACTAAGTCCTAGCTTGGGCAAAGGCACTTGGCTATGGCTATATGAGACAGCAGTCCCAAAAGACCTCTGTATCATATAGGAAGAAGTTTTCTAAACAAAACAAGGGAATATTTGGTTTAAAATTAGGAAAGGAGTGCTTCAGGGTTGTATCTTTCTCTATACTTATTCAAACTGTATGCTGAACAAATCCTTTGAGAAGCCGAACTATATGAAGAAGGATGTGGCATCTAGACTGGAGGAAAATTCATCAACAGTCTGCATTATGCAGATGGCACAAAGTCGTTTGCAGAAAGTAAAAAAGACTTGAAGTACTTATTGCAGAAGATCAGAGACTGTTGCATTTCAATATCTGGAAAACAAAAATCTTCCATCACTGATCTAATGGACAATATCATGATAGATGAAGAAAAGACTGAAATTGTCCATGACTTCATTTTACTTGGATCCACAAACAAAACCCTTGATAGCAGCTGAATAGTAGCAAAATTTCTTGGTAGCAAGAAATTAAAAGACATGTTGCATTGAGAAAATTTGCTGTCAGATACCTCTCCAAAGTTCTAGCAAGGATGCTAGTTTAAAGACTAAGGTGTACCTGATCCAAGCCATGTTTTTTACAATTGTTTCCTATGCATGTGAAAGTTGAACAATGAAGAAATATTAAAGAAGAATCAATGCCTTTGTATTGTGATTTTAGAGAAGAGTATTTAATACCAAAATAAAAAACAAATCTGTCCTGAAGAAAGTACAACCAGAATGCTCTTTAAAGGAGAAGATGGTAAAATTTCATGCACTTATTTTGGGCATATTTTCAGGAGGAACCAGTTCTTGGAGAGATAGATGATGCTGTACAGCTTAAAGAGGTCAGAGAAAGAAAGGAAGACCTCAACAAGATGGATTTACAGTGACTATTAGAATGGACTTGAGTATGGCAGAGATAATGAAGGTAGGAGAGGAAAGGGCTAGGTTCAGTCTGTTGTTCAGAAGGTCACAATACTATTAGTATTACACGTGCGTACTGAATGCTATAAACACCCCAAAATGTTTACACTAAAGCTAAGCTAGCTGAGCCATTAGACTTGTTTTTCTAGGTTTTTTTCCAGGATGAGGGTAAAACTGGCCATTCCCGCTGTTGTTTTCAGCCACACTTACTAAACTAGACAAGCAGGTGACAGTTTTTACCTCAAACTTGAGCTTGTTTATTGTTCATAATTTTGCTATGTGATGAGGACTGTTTGCATCATGGTCTAAGATAGTTAGCTGTTTCCCTAACCCCACCCCCCATTTTCAGCAGTAATTGGACCCTCCACCACAACTCCATCCAAAAAGATGTGCAGCGCTATACGAGTCTTGAGGGACTTTCCTTCCCAGAACAAGCCCAAACATGACTTGTTGACCCCAAACAAAAACAGCTGCAACAAATCATGCTGGAGGAGAGTGCCCATGTTTCTTCAACAGAGCAGCTGGTAGATCAGAACAACCAGAGAAGCATGGCCTTTGGTTTGGTAGCACAAGTCCCTATGGAAGATGCTGATAAAGTAACAAACAAAGTCAAAATAATAGCTGTGAAGTAAGAATTGAAGGTGTACATCACACTGGAGAAGATTGTCCATCTTTCTCCCACATGGAGCTGGTGGATTTGAACAACCTTCTTTTGGGTTAGAAGTGCAACTCCTCACCCACTAGGCCATCGGAGCGTCAACTCTGCTGAGACTCCAAATGCTGGTCATGAGACAGTTCCGTTTCAGTGAGGACCCTGCAACCAAACTGCTCTGAACCTTCATAATTAACTAAACCTGGCAGCTTGTTCTTTTTCTGCCTCAGTTTGCTCATCTCTAAAATGGAAATAGCAATAGTGCATTTTTCAGAGTGTTGTTACGATGGTTTAATGTATTATGAGAAAGAAATGCTTGGTACTATGCTGTGCACATTGTGAGTATTACATAAGAGTTTGTGAAACAAAAGCAAATGGATTAAGAAATTGTGGTACATTCACATGATGGAATACTATGCAGCACTTGGGAGCAACAATTTTGAAAATCACTACATAATTTGGGAACGACTGGAGAGCATTATGCTAAGTGAACTTAGTCTTATGAGGATAAACACTGCATAAGACCATTATTGTAGAAATTAAAAGGTAAAATGTGTATTGAGGATCCAAAGAGGAAGGGTGGGAGCAGAGGGGTGAGGATGGGCAGGGAGGAAATCACAGGGTCACACTGTATAGTGGGGGGAGGGAGGGGGGGGTTAAAGGAAATGGTAAAGGATCAGGTGGAGAGCTGGAAAGACTGAGCAATGGTGGGCATAATTCAATGATGATTAATTTTATAAAACATAATTAATGGAAGTGATTGTATGACACACAATGTAAATGAACTTTATAAGCAACCCAATATAAAATAAAAACCAAAATAAATAAATAAAAAGAGTTGTGAAACAAACTGCAGAGAAAGAATAAGCTTTTGTCAGTAAACTACGTGCAAAAGTGTTCAAGACTTTAGCTAGAGCAGACTTTTTTAAACTTGCCCTTTTCTATGCTTTGCTATCTTCTGTGTTCCCAAACTTAATTTCACATATTGAAACATCTTATTAGCTCAGTTCCCAAGTCATGAATTCTACCCTCAACCCCCCATTTTTTGTTTCTCATCTTTCCTTTTCCTGTCCTGACTCAGGCCCTCTTTCTCCCTCCAAACTCCATCATCTAAGGGATCTGCCTTTCCAGCCTCCTTCCTGCAGACATCCTAAGAGTCACTGTCCAGTGGGTCCTTCTCAAGCAACAGTTCTATTGTTACTCACTGCCTTCAAAGTCTTCAAGGGTCCACACTTCCTCTGTATATAGTAGTTCACAATCCTTACTCCAGGGACTCTCACAAGAAAACCAGACTCCATTCTACTAAGTGACAAAATCTCTCATTTTCTATTTCAATAATATGACTAATCTTATTTTTCACACCAAACTACTCTGCTTCATCACACACCTCTCTCCACTTGTACACATCCTTCAAACGCTTACTACTCCAAGGAGCTTCTGATAATTCTCTTTCATAAAGTTTCCTTTGACACCCTCAAGATCCAAAAACAGATCTAAACCATACTCTGAACAACAATCTTGATGTCACCATTTTTATAGCTGTATGCCTTTTCTAACAGTATCATTATATACCTATTTCATCTCCCTTAGAAAACTAAGAATATTGAGGGCTGAAGAATAAGTTATAACTTTATAATACCTCAACACTTAACTATAGTTCTGTGTGCTTTACAAACACTCAACAAATTCTAAACGAGAGTTTATTTCACCCAATACCAAGGAAATATCTTCTCTCTGTAGTATTGTGCTGTTATAGTTGTTAAGTGCCATTGAGTCACAGGTCACTCATAGCAACCCTATGAACGAAAGTACTGGACACTTCCTGTATAACTTAAGTCCTTTCTTCAGGTTCATAGGGTTTTACAGGAAAGCTATTATGGAAGTGAATGTCACTCCGGCTTCCAAGATTATTTCATCAGAGAGTTTTACCAAACACTGTCCACCATGGGTAACCATTCTCGGATTTGACTCTTCAGTGTCACAATGTTTGGTTTCACAGCAACTACAAGTTACCTGTGTACAGCAAGAGGACATACCAGAAGAATGTTTCACCAAAAACAATTAAAGGCAGGCCTGAGGGCCACAGAGTAGAGTCACCCACCTTTGGCTTGGGAGCATGGCTTTCTGTCTAGTAGGTCAACTACTCTCTCTCGTTCCCCCTCTATGCTCCTGTTGGCGGTGTTGTTAATTGCTATGGAGTCACAGGTGACTCATAGCGACCCCATGAACAAAAGTCCTGGACACTCACTTCCTGTATAACTTTCATCCTTTCTCCAGGTTCATAGGGATTCCAGAGGCAAGCTATTGTGCCACTCCTGCTTCCAAGCATGTTTAATTGAGTACCCTGCTACAGTTATTAGAAAACCACATATCATGAAGTCTATTCTGACTCATAGCAGTCCTATGTGAGTCCAAGTAAAGCAGTGTCCACTTAACTTTAATAAGAGATTATCAGACCTCTCTTCTGAGGCACTTCTGAGTGGATTTGAAATTCAAACTTTTCAGTTAGTTGGTGGCACTCTCCCTTATCTGTTGTTGTTAGGTGCTATTGAGTTGAGTACAACCTATAGCAACCCTATGAACAACAGATCTGAATCCTGTCCTATCTGATGCCCTCCTCACACTTCCTGACACATTAGTGCCCATTGTGACAGTCACTACATCAATCCACCTGGTTGAGGGTCTTCCCCTCCTTCATCGACCCTCCACCCTTCCAAGCTTCAGGTTCCTCTCCAAGGAATAGCATCTCCCTAGCAATATGCCAGAAGTATGTGAATCAAAGCTTTATTGTTGAAGCTTTATCATAAAAAAAATAGCTTCACCTAGACAAAACATGACTTTAGATAAAGCTCCCTTATATAGGAGGACAATATGTTAGGGTAAGGAGGCCCTTTTATATTTCCCAATTATCGAGTAGAAATATTTTATTAGAATGTTACTCACATTGACTTAAAGTGCTTATAATTTATTATTTTATCTTGCTTGCTGAAACTGAGAAGCTGAAAAATTTGCTGCAGAAGGTCAAAAACTATGGTCTTCAATATTGATTGAAGCTCAACGTCAAGAAGAAAAAGATTCTCACCACTGGGCCACTTGGCTGCACCATGATAGATGGAGAAGAGATTGAGGTCCAGTTACAGCTTGCTCAGCTCTACAATCAACACCTTGGCACCAGCAGTCAGAAAATCAAAACACTAATTGCACTGGGGAAATCTGCTGTTAGAGGCCTCTCCAGAGTACTAAGAAGCAACTATGTCAATCTAGAGACTAAGGTGTCCCTGATCTAGGCCACTGTCTTCGCCAATACTTGTTATACATCAGAGAGCTGGACTAAGGATAACAGAAGAATTGATGCCTTAGAGTTGTGGTGTTGGAGAAAAATCTTGAATAAACTATGGACCATCAAGAAAACAAATAGGTCTGTCTTGGAGAGGGTGAAACCAAGTTTCCCCTTGGAGACTGGGATTTTGAAGATCCATCTCCCATACTTTGGGCATATGGCTAGGAAGAACTGATCCTTGGAGAAGAATATCATGCTTGGAAGTGTGGAGGGACAGTGCAGGAGAGGAAAACCATGGATGAGACAAATTGATAGAATAAACTAGGGCAATGATGGTAGCTGTGTCATAGTCATTGAGACTGGCTCAGGACAGGACAGGCTCCAGAGATATTGTACACAGGGTCGCTACAAGTCACAGGCAACTTGATGGCACATAACGACAACAAGAACAATAACATGCTAAACACATTGTGGTTTTCTTAAGAAATAAAATTTGTTCAGATTTTTTTTTCTTTTCCTCCTATATGTCAGCAAACACTGAGTTATCAAAATTAGTCTTTCATGTTTGGTATTTTAGATATAGATCTCCACCGTACTCCCACCTAGAAATAAAATACACTTATTTAGTAGAAGTTCCATATTTTCCCTAAATTTAAGTTTGTTTCCTACATTTAGATCAGGATATAAGGTCTTTCAAGGTATTTTCCTGGCCCAAACACTGAAAAATTATTTTTTGTTTCAAGCTGGCATTCTTTTGTTGTTGTTATTGTTTTTGTTTGTTTGTTTTTCATTATTAATTTCAATGAACATCTACAGAGATTTTGGACTTCCATTCAAGATGGTATTCTTGATGGTAATTAAACCCACCAGTTAACTTCTGGTAAATTGAGTCATCTTATGGGGGCTACAAAACACACTGACAACCTTAACAGCTTTTTGAGTACATGCTCAAACAACAAACTTTTCCCCATTATATTTCAGGAAAATAAACCTCCTGTTGGCTTTTTTCACCATCACATGCTTTTCAATATTTAGAAGAATACCTACCATCCCCCCTAGAGAAGACAAAAAGAACTGGCTGACATTGAAGAATTTCAAGAAACAACATATGAGCAAGAGGCATTGGTGAGGAAGGAGGAAGTTCAGACTGCTCCGAGGGACTTAGCAAAAAATAAAGCCCCAGAAATTGATGGAATATCAATTGACATATTTCAACAAACAGATGTTGCCCTGGGTGTGCTCACCAGGTTGTGCCAAGAAATCTGAAGGACAGCTACCTGGCCAACTGACTGGAAGAGATCTGTGTTTATTCCCATTTTTTAAAAAGGTGACCCAACATGTGGGGAAATTGTTGAACAATATCATTAATATCACACACTAGCAAAGTCCTGCTGATAATTATCCAGAAATGACCGGAACAGTACACTGATGGAGAACTGCCAGAAATACAGGCTGGGTTTAGAAGAGGTTGTGGCACGAGAGACATTCTTGCCAATGTCAGATGGATCATGCAGAAATCAAAGAGTACCAGAGGAATGTCTGTGTTTCAATGACTATGTAAAGGCATTTGACTGTGTGGATAACAATAAATTGTGACTAAACTTGAGGAAAATGGGAATCCAGAACACCTGACTGTGCTTATACTAAATCTATACTTGGACCAGGAAGCACTCCACGGAGTAGAACAGGCAAACACTGCATGGTTCAAAATCAGAAAAGAAGTGTGTCAAGGATGCATCCTGTATTCATACCCTTTAAATCTATATGTAGAACAAATCACTCAGGAAGCAGGGCTCTATGGAGGAGGAATATGACATCAGGATTGGAGGAAAGACTCATCAACTTATGTAATGCAGATGACACAATCTTGCTGGCTGAAACTTCAGAGGACCTGAAGTTCTTGATGCAGAAGGTCAAGGACTGTAGTCTTCAATATGGACTAAAACTCAACATCAAGAAGACAAAGATTCTCACCACCAATTGGCAGCTCCATGCAAAATGGAGAAGGATTGACGTTGTCAAAAATTATAACTTGCTTGACTCCACAAACAACACTCTTAGCACCAGCAGTCAGGAAATCAAAAGATTAATTGCATTGGAAAAATCTGCTGTCCAGGACCTCTCCAGAGTACTAAAAATCAACGATGTCAGTGTAGAGACTAAGGTGCACCTAATACAGGCCATGGTCTTCACAATTACTTGCTATATAGATCAGAGAGCTGGACAATGACTAAGGATGACAGTGGAAACACCTTCAGATACCTTCAAATTGTGATGTGTAGAACCGTCTTGAACATACCATGGACTGCCAAGAAAACAAGTAGGTCTGTCTTAGAGAGGGTGAAACCAAGTTTCTCCTTGAAGGATAGGATTTTGAAGCTCCATCTCATATACTTTGGGCATGTGGCTAGGAGAGACTGGTCCCTGGAGAAGGATATCATGCTCGTAAGGATGGAGGGACAGTGCAGGGAAGAAGACCCTGGATGAGATGGATTGATACAGTAACTAGGACAATGGGGATTGGTATGTAGGAAGCAGTGAGACTGGCTCAGGACAGGGAAGGGTTCTGAGCTGCTGTACATAGGGTCGCTATGGGTCACAGGCAACTTGACAGCACAGAACAACAATAACAGAAAAGACATATTCTGGATTGACCAACTAAAGGTGGAAAAATTTGTATTGTTTGAAACATTGTGCAAAATGCTCACCTGATTTTCTTGCTATTACCAAAAAAAAAAATCCCAAAACAAAACAAAAAAAAAAAAACAACGCAACAACCAAAAAAACCCCCCAAAAACCAAAAAAACCCCAAAATAAATTTCTAATTACTTGAAGGATAAAATTCCCAGGGGTCACTGCCAGAATTCCTGAGTTGTTCTCTCAAGGAGACTGCACATTTATCAGGCACAAATGCCTCCTGTGAACACCAGCTCACCCATTCCTACTCATAAGTCCCACGAGGTCATCAATGACTCTCTTTCATCTCTACAGTTTTCTTCTATCAATCAAAGAGCTCAGTAGAGACCATAAAAGAAAAACAAGAATATTTTAATACTTATTAAAAGTTAGTGTTGGCTCCTGGCCTTTTCTGGAGTCTTCCTAGAACTAAGAAACAGCTGCTGCAATTTACAGATTAATATTTTGCAGCAAAACATATGATGTCAACATAACAAGACTCATAGCTATTATCTTAAATACTAAGTGTTGCTGGCAAAAACTAATCCCGAGAATGACAGTGGTGAAGGGAAAAAAAAAAACCCAACCAAAACACACAATTCAACAACCACCACCAACAAAGGAACATTTCTTATTTCTTTATGGAGTGTTATAATCGTCACAAAACACTGAAAAGGCTGTTATTGTTGTCACTGCAGTTAGGTGACACTGAGTTGATTCTTCATTATAACTCCACGGTGCGTAAAAACAACGCTGTACAAAAGAATAAAACATTTCCTGGCCCTATGCCATCCTCATTGGAGGCAAGGATTCTGAGGCTCCGTCTAACATACTTTGGACATGTTGTGAGGAGAGACCGGTCCTTAGAGAGGGACATCATGCTTGGGAGGGTGGAGGGACAGCGCAGGAGGGGAAGGCCCTCTATGAGGTGGATTGATTCAGTGACTGGGGTAATTGGGATGGGAGTGTCGGAGACAGTGCGATTGGCACAGGACAGAGCAGAGTTTAGGGCTGTTGTACATAGGGTCGCTATGAGTCGCAAGTGACTCAACGGCACATAACAACAACAACGCCATCCTCATAATCATGTTTTAGCCTATAATTACAATCACTGTGGCCATCCTTCAAGGAGGGTTTTACTATTCACCAGCTTTCTGCATTGCCAAGAATGGCATCCTTTTTTCAGGGACCATGACAAAACATTGAAGGTACGTGAAATAAAGTTTGCCAACATCAATTCTAAGACACATTCTAACTCTCTCAAGATAAGATTTTTTCATTTTTCTGGCATGTCATGGTATATATCCAGTATCAAATCTTCTCTGGACTATGTGTCCATCTTTACTGTCCAGCTTTCGCATGCATGTGAGGCAATGTCATATCTTGAGTCAGACAGATCCTAAGACTTCAAAGTGACATCTTGCTTTCTCTTTAATATAGAAGCTGTCTTTTGAAGATTTGCCCCAGACAATACATCATTTGATTTCTTAACTAACACACTGGCATTGATTGTGGATATAAGTAAAATAAAATCCTTGACAATTTCAGTCTTTTCTCTGCAATTATCATGATGGTACTTATTGGTCTAATTGTCAAGATGTTTATTTTCTTTATGTTGAGGGATGACTGTTGTCTTTCATTTTCATTTGCAAATATTTGATGGCCTCCTCACGTTCAGCAAGTAAGATTTGTCATCTCCATATTTCAAGTTGCCAATAACTCTTCCTCATACCTTCATCACATGCTTTTTAATATTAACCGCTTCCCCTCCCATTCTGCCTGTTGTTGTTGTTATGTACCATCAGTCAAGTAAGACTCATAGCAACACTCCATGCACAATAGCTCAGAACCTTGCCCTATCCTGAGCTAGCATCACCATCTCTGACACACCTGCCCCAATTGCCACAGTCACAATGTCAATCCATCTCACCCAGGATCTTTCTGTCCTGTGCTGACCCTCCACCATCTCAAGTATGATGTCCTTCTCCAAAGACTGATCTCTCTTGACAAAATGCCCAAAATATGTGAGAAAGAGCATCACAAAATTTGCCTCCAAGGAGCAAACTGGTTTAACTTCTTCAACTTGAAAGTCCATAGTGTGTTTAATACTCTTTTCTAGTACTACAACTCAAATGTATTCTTTTTTCCTCTTTCATCCTTGGTTAATGTCCAGCTCTCAGATGCATAGCAAGAAATTGAGAAGATCATGGTTTGGATTGGACACTTAGTCTCTAAACTGACATTGTTGCTCTTTAGCATTCTGGAGAGGTCCCCAACAGCAGATTCTCCTAAAGCAAATTGTCTTTTGATTTCTTGACAGCTGGTACCAAGAATGTTGACTGTGGATATGAACAAGATGAAATTGTTAACAACCTCAATCTTTTCTCCATCTATCATCATGCTGCCAATTGGCCTATGATGAGACTCTGTTTTCTTGATGTTGTGATGTGATCCATATTGAAGACTACAGTTCTTGAACTTCTACAGCAAACAATTCAAGTCCTCCTCAGTTTCAGCAATCAAGTTACTGGAAGCATCAATAAAAGGTGGAAGGAATACACATAGTCACTGTTTCAAAAAGAACTGTGTGACACTGAACAATTTCATGAATATGAATGTGCTCAGAAATCAGTGGTAATAAAGGAGGCAGTTCAAGCTTGTCTGAAGGACTTGGAAAAAAATAAGGGCTCAGGAATTGATTGAATACCAATTTATATATTTAAACAAATAGATGCAGCCCTGGATGTGTATATAAGGTTGTGCCAAGAGACCTGGAGGGCAGCAACCTGGCCAACCGACTGGAAGAGATACATATTTATTCCCATTCCCTAAAAAGGTTATATATCACCTAAAGAGGACATATTTTGAATTGAGCAACTGAAGATGGAAATATTTCTATTATTACAACATTCTGCAAAACACTCAACTATTTTCCTTGCTATTATAAGTAAATGCATTTCTCATTACTTGGAGGATGAAACAGCTGGGGTTTACTCCAGGAGTTCTTGAGAAGAATTCTCCCAGGAAGACTGTGTTGAAATGTGTCTTCTGACCAGCTACCCTACCTACTACCAACTCAGACAACACTACAACACTACCTGCAACACTCCTACAAAGTGGTCATTTACTTCATGTCATGGTTTTCTCCTATCAGGCAAAGGTTCAATAGGGACGAGTAAAGGAGGAATGAGAAAATTCCACTTATTAAAACTTAGTGTTGGCCTCTGGCCTTTTTGGAGATTTCTTAGAACTAATGAACATCTGCTACAATTTACAGATTAATTTTTCTTTCTGGCAAAACATATGATGCCACCACCACAAGACTCATAGCTATTATCTTCAATACCAAGTTCAACAACAGCTAATACATCCCAGAGGAGGCTGATGGTGATGCAATTAAAATAACAAAATAAAAACAAACATTCCTTAAGAGCTTAGTTTTTTCTACTCATCATGCCATTTATTTTATAGAGTTTACATAATTCCCATAACAATTCAATAAAGGGAATATTATTAGTATACTGAAGTTACACATTCCACAATCACCACTGTTACATATTATCTACTCATCAAGCATTGAATGCTTATGTACTATATGTCAGTTGTTGGATAAAGTGCTGGGGAAATGGTGGTAAATTAGAGACATACATTTTTTCTCATGGCACTGCATCTTAGTGAGAAACATCATAGGGAGAGAGACATACAAGTATATAATTCCATAAACAGTTGTTAAGCATTGTACATGCTTACAAGGAAATAGATGGATAAGATGGAAAATAATACTGTAGGCAGGATGAGGGATCCCTATGGAAGCTGACATAGGAGGGGACAATCAGGCAGACTTGGAACGATCTGAAAGAAAAGCATGTTTGACAATAGGACAGCAATTTTAAGAACTTGGAGGCAGGGAAGTATTATAGGTCTTAACAGAAGAAAAAGGCAAGCACTGATGTGGAACCCACAGAGGAGGGAGAGTGATATGAGATTAGTCTGGAGTGAATTCAGGAATGAAACCATCACAGCCATTACAAACCATGGTACAGGACCTTTAGGTTTGGTTTTCAGAGAGACAAAAAAACCCCTGCGTGAAATGGCAGACTGTGCAGAAGGGAGCCCAAACTCTTTTTAATCGAGATACTAGAAGATAGATATCAAATAAGAAGGATAAGTCTGGACCTTGGGCTGAAAAGGAAAAGGTAAAGACTGAAGGGAGAAATTGAATAAAAATAACAGATCCTTTGACCGACAGAGGACAAAACTAACAGCATCCTGCCACTTTGAACAGTGGATTTGTTGAGTTGGGAACTCAGAACAGCAGTGGTAACTACACGAGCAGTTGACATAAGACAGAAAACTGTGTGATTTCCTCTCCTTGTGTCTCATAATTTCCTGTGTGTCAGGGTAGCAGTGCCTACCCCACCCCCTATACCCACCCACTTACCATGTGGAATGGCAGCATTCCTCCTGACTCAGCTCAGCCTAAATAAGCCAGGTCAGTGCTTTTTTTTTCTTTTACTTGTGCCATTTTTAATTTCACTACAGACATGCACACAAGGCTCTATAGTCAAAGACTTTCTTAAAAAGCCTGCATATTGTATGTTATCCCTGATTGGCAACCATCCACTGAAATGATGAGTTCACCACTTCTGACTAGAATCCTTGCCTCTCCTCGGACACCGTAGGGGATATTTCACTCGTCATAATCCACAGTCACATTAGAACGTACCATCCTTTGATATCTCAGATTGACAGTGATTATGTCTTTAAGCCTTAAACACCCTTGGTTTCTAGTCAGGAAACCAGGAGACATATTGGAAAGTCTGCCAGTTAGGGACCTCTCCAAATTACTGAGAAGTAACTGCGTCAGTTTGAGGACTAAAATGTGTCTGTTCAGGCCACAGTGTTTCTGATCACTTGCTATTCATCTGAGAGCTGAGCAATGAATAAGGATGCCAGAAGAAGAACTGAGATGTCCTTGAGCTGTGGTGTTGGAGAAGAGCACTGAACATCCTATGGACCTCTAAAGGAACAAATGTCTTGAAGAAAGTGTATCCAGAGTGCTCTTTGGAGGCAGAGATGATGAGGTTTTGCCTCACCTGCTTTGGGTGTGATGTTAGAAGGGTCTATTCCTTGGAGAGGGACATGATGCTCAAAAGGACAGAGAGTCAGTGAGAGAGAGAAAGACTCTTCACCAGGTAGACTGACACGTTGTCACAGTGGGCTCTAGTGTAAGGATGGCCCAGAAAAGAAACGGTTCAGAACTGTAGTTCACAGGGTCATTATTAGTTGTACTCAATTCAATGACACTTAACAACAACAACAACACATCTTCAAGCTGGCCATCTTTTCCTGGGTACTCTATGCAATGCCTAGACTTGCAAGGACCGCATCTCTAGCCAGGCATCTTCCTTAGGTTCTTGTGATATCAGTAGAGAAGTCATCCCGGCGGCCTGGATACCCTACACCTTTGATAGTCCCTAAACCAGAAGAAGTACAGTCCAAAGTCCAGCTCAAAGCTTAGGAGCTCAACCAACTCCCAAACTAGCAGAAACTCAGGCCTGACTGGGAACTCTAAACACCACAACAAACAGTGCATCAAGATGACAACAATAAAGCCATACCAGTTAGTAATCACACTCAATCTGACTGTTTAAGACACCAGTCAAGGTAAACTGAATAGAAGAATGGATAAGAAATCATGATTTATCACTATCCCTTAGCTTTAAGGACAAAGATAACCTAAAATTCAAAAGATGAAAAAAAAATATACATATATATTGCTCACATAACAATCCAAAAAGAGCAGGAGTGATAATATTATTTCTGCTAAAAGAAACTTGAAGGAAAAAATAAACATAAAAGACAAGGAAGGAACACGGTGATTAAAGGGTCAGTTGAACAAGATGACATAACTATAATTAATATTCATACACCCAGTGATAGAGCCACAAGATACATTAACACGTTGCCGCACACTTTTAAATTGATGACCATGCTTGGAAATACATTTTGCTGTCATTTGTGGCAACATGTTAATCAAACTTTAACAATTTTGAAGACAGCCCAAATACCCAACCACAACTGAATGATTTGAGAACGTGTGGTACTGTCACACTGTGAAATACTATGCAGTATTCAGAAACAATGATTTTGCAAAATACTATATAACTTAAGAGAGGCTAGAAAGCATTATGCTGAGTGAACTAGCTCAGTCTCATAAGGATAAATACTGCATAGGGTTGTTGTTGTTGTTATGTGCCATCGAGTTGTTTTCAACTCATAGCGACCCTATGAACAACAGCCCTAAACTTCGCTCTGTCCTGTGCCAATTGCCCCATCCCTGACACATCCAATTGCCCCAGTCACTGAAACAATCCACCTCATTGAGGGCCTTCCCCTCCTGAGCTGTCCTTCCACCCTCCCAAGCATGATGTCCTTCTCCAAGGACCGGTTTCTCCTCACAACATGTCCAAAGTATGTTAGACAGAGCCTCAGAATCCTTGCCTCCAAAGAGCCACCCGGTTTAACCCTTTCCAGGATGAATCTGTTTGTTTTCCTAGGAGTCAAACATAACAACAACAATATCAGGTGCACCTTAGTCTCCACAGAGACACCATTGCTCTTCAGTACTTTGGAGAGGTCTCTAACAGCAGACTTTCCCATCACAATATGTCTTTTAATTTCCTGGCTACTGGTGCTGAGAGTGTTGACCGTGGAGCCAAGCAGACTAAAGCTGTGAACCATCCCAGTCTCTTCACCATCCATCCTGATGCTGCCATTTGATCCCGTGGTAAGAATCTTTGTCTTCTTGACATTGAGCCTCTATCCATATTGGAGGCTACAGCCCTTGACTCTCTGCAGCAAGTGCTTCAGGTCCTCCTCAGTTTCAGCAAGCAGGGTTGTATCATCTGCATAATGCAGATTGTTGATAGATCTTCCACCAATCCTGACACCACACTTCTCCTCATAGAGCCCAGTCTCCCGGATGATCTGTTCTGCATACAGGTTGAAAAGGTATGGAGATAGGAAACATCCCTGGCGTACACCCTTCCCAATTTTGAACCATGCAGTGTTCCCTTGCTCTGTTCTGATGACTGTCTCTTGGTCCAAGTATAGGTTTCGCATTAGCACAATCAAGTGTTCTGGGATTCCCATTCTTCTCAGAGTCAGCCACAGTTTGTTATGATCCACACAGTCAAATGCCTTTGCATAGTCAATGAAACACAGATAGACATTCCTCTGGTATTCCCTGCTTTCAGCCAAGATCCATCTAACATCAGCTACAATATCCCTAGTACCACAACCCCTTCTAAACCCAGCCTGAACTTCTGGCAGTTCTCTGCTGATGTGTTGTTCCAGTTGTTTTTGGATAATCTGCAGTAGAATCTTGCTTGCATGTGAAATCAACGATATTGTTCTATAGTTTCCACACTCTGTTGGGTCACCCTCCTTTGGGATAGGAACAAATACAGATCTCTTCCAGTCAGTTGGCCAAGTGGCTGTTCTCCAGATTTCTTGGCACAACTTGGTGAACACATCCAGGGCAGCATCTGTTAGCTGAAATACTGTAAAAATAGAAGAATAGCTAGTAAAACATGTATGGGAACTCAAGGTGGGGGGCCGAGAGGAATGAGGATTGGTAGGGGTGAAACCACAGGGCTGCAGTTTGGTGGGTGAAGGGAAGGGGAGAAGCAAATGGGGAGGATCCAGGTGAAAAGACAGGCTAATGATGGGCAAGGTCCAATGGGGATTATAAAATGATGCATTAGAATGACCGTATAAAACACAATGTGAATGAAAAATAGTATGAAACACAATCTATACAAACTTTGTAAGGAAAGTAGTAATTAAAAAAAAACACAGACATCTCAAAAATAATAGTAGAGGACTTCAATATTTTGACTCATAGCAATCCTATGTTGTTGTTGTTGTATTCTGTTGTGTGAGAACCAAACCAAAGCTAACCCTCTGGGAGTTTTTCAGAGGCAGTTAATAGCATGAGAGGAGATTGTCCAACCTTCTCCCAAAGGCAGCTGGTGGATTCAAACCATGTGCCATTGGGATTGCAGCACAGTGTCTTTCCACTAGAACACAGATTCTGCAGGATCCTGCAGAATTCTTAAAATTTTAACTGTGCTTAAGCTCAGAGACTCAATTACTGTAACAATTTAACAGCTATGAGTCGGTTTTAACTCTATGGTACACAGCAACAAAATATTAACAAGCCATCGGGGGCAAATTTATATAAACCTCTTTACCATAACCTTGAGAAAATGAGTTGTCTGGGGCTTTGAGATCATAGTGTCAGGGGCATCAAGGTAAATTGACATAACAGTCCACAAAGACCACATTCTACTTTGTTAAGTGGCAATTGGCTCTTGAAGTCTTTCAAGCAGCCTTCTAAATTGTTAACTATTAGCCTCTCCCACTCTGGAAGAAAAGAAGGCTGAGGAAGAGAGCGAGAAAGATCTATAGGGAAAATGAGTCCAAAGACA
Source organism: Elephantulus edwardii (assembly GCF_000299155.1). Lineage (NCBI taxonomy): Eukaryota > Metazoa > Chordata > Mammalia > Macroscelidea > Macroscelididae > Elephantulus > Elephantulus edwardii. The sequence continues at coordinate 14,426,054 of NW_006399789.1, forward strand.
ATTAGTCCAATGAGTCACATAAACCTCAACTACCATGGTGCTGAGATCAGAACTAATTGATGCCTGACTACCACTGCTGACAATTTTTGTTTGTTTGTTTGCTTATTAATTTTTAATGAAAGTTTACAGAGACTTAGGGGTTCCATTCATTCATTGTTGCACTTTTCTCCCTGTCTCCGTCAATTCTCTCTTCTCTTCGAAAGTAAAAGAAAAATTTTTGTTATGCAATCCCTCCTCTCAAGTTCACTCCACTCTTCAGCCTTAGTTCTGGACTCCTGTCATGACAGTAATACCTAATCATATATCCCCTTTAAACAGTTCTCTCCTTCATCTGTTTCAATGCAGTATACATAATTTATCCCATCTTTCTCAGTCTCCCCTCAACCCCAAAGTCAGTCCCATTTTACAACAGTGGCACTGTGTAATACTTGTCCTTTTGTGAATGAGATATTTCACTCAGCATAATGTCCTCCAGGGTCACCTTCTTTTTTTTTAATATCTTCTTTATGTTGTTGTGCCATTAGGTGTTGCTAGGGAGGGTCACCCATTTTTGTATAATATTTCATGAGTTCCTTGTTTTTCAATGCAGTATAGTATCCCATTGTGTGAATATACCAGAGCTTTTCTATCCATTCACTTGTTGATGGACACTTGGGTTGTTTCCAACTCTTTGCTATTGAGAACAAAGCCACAATAAACATGGGTGTGCATGTGCATATATCTACTTGGGTGACAGTTATGGTCTCTTTGGGGTATATTCCCAGTAGTGGAATTGCTGGGTCAAATGGTATTCTTATTTGCAACTTTTTGAGAAAGCACCGTAAAGCAACCATAGTGGTTGCACCATTTTACATTCCCACCAGCAGTAAAAGAAACCTAAAAAGAGGACAAAATCAAAACAAAGCAAGACACAATAAATTTTAACAATGTGACATTTCATTGTAAATAGATGTCCTGGTGGTAAGGAGCTGCGCTGCACCCAGTTCAAAACCACCAGCCGCTCTTCAGGAAAAAGATGGACAACCTCTTTCAGAGTGATTTACTTCTGAAAACCCACTAAGGGGTCAGCTGTGAGTTGGTTTCAACTCGACAGTCCATAACGACGAAGCATAACCACTCCTCACACTGAGAACGTTTGTGTAGCAGGTGCTTCAAATTTCCAAGAGTTTTTAATATGTGGATCTTGTTAGGTTGCCAGAAATTATCTTTGCTCATTAATTTCGAGTCTCAAGAGCTTTAGTAATAAATCTTACTGGAACTGAAAAACCTCATTTCATGCGCTTACACACATACCTAGTGGAATTTCATAGCACAGGCCTATAAAGGCAGATGGGTCCTGTTTTATGAGACTGTCACCAAATTGATGTGGTCGTTCATACTTCTCTAGTAAATACTTGAAATGGAAATTGTGGGATCACAGATCAAACATTACAAAGTAAAAACCTCCATGCACTTCAATTAGACATTATTTTGCAGAATTAATATTTTCCATTTGAAGACTATAATGAATCCAGTTTCTCTGAGGCTTTTACTCCAGAAGCTAAAAAAAGTATGCCTAACAGAAACCTATATTGTATTTGTTTGGTTTTGCTTCACATTTGAAGCAAAGGATTTAGGTTGTGATATTAAGGCTTTCCCCGAAAGTTAACAAATTTCTCCAAAATTTTACACTGTAATCTATACCACACGTGCAAACTGTAAGTAATTTGCTGTGTGTTAAATCCATTTAAAAATGAATTGAAAGCATAAATAGTATGAGGAACTGTTAAAAATATTACCGACAAAAGTGAAACTCAGGCCATAAACCATTAATACTTCAAAAGTAAGAAGTATTAGGCCTCTGTTTTGTTAATGTGTGTGTGTTGCGTGTGGTAAGAGCTGTAGAACTGGCTCCGGTTCACAGTGACACAGTCCTATGGAAGTTCTGAGGGACCCCGCACTGTCTTCAGAATTTCTGCAGTACTCACAGGCATCGTGGCCGTCGCTGCATCCCTCTTGGTTACGGTCGTCCTCTTTTTCATCGACTCTAAGAGCTGTGTTGTCAGCCCAGCAGCACATGGGTCAAATCCACCAGCTGCTTCACTAAAGAATGACTGACAATCTCCTCCTGTGCAATAGAAATCTCTGAAAACCAGCTGAAGGTTCAGCTAGGAGCCAATTCTAACTCGACAACTACTTTACCAAACCCAATAACCTTCTCTGGATATCCGTCCTCCTGCTAACACACCCAAAGCATCTGAGGCAAAGTTTTTGCCCTCCCCACTTCTAAGGAGTATTCTGGCATCCTCAAGACACATGTATTTATTCCTTTGTTAGTATAGGTCATATTATAAGAATAGAGTTTAAGAATTTCAGTAGGGAAAGACGGGCAAAGTTGATTGACTGTGAGTAATTAAATAGGAAGAATTTCACCAACAATATTGTCATTATCTTTTTTTAAAATGGAACAATGACTATTAATACCATAGTTTAAGAAAAATGGAGTGCTTTAAATTATTAGGATTACTTCAGAAATGCAGGCTTAGAATATTTTATATAGCTTAAGATGTCAGCATTTGTTAAGGCCTTATCTAAGATTATATCAGTTTTCTTTGGCTGCATAACAAAGCCCTCAACATTTCCTCTTCAAATATTTATTTAGTTCATTTTGCAAGTCAGCGATTCAAGCTGGGTTCAGCTGGGAAGCTCTCCTGTCACAGCTAAAGTCACTAATGCATCTGCAATGACCACCTGACATTGCTGGATGCTAACTGGTCAAGTATGGTGTGATAAACAGAATAATGGCCCCCAGAATATCCAGGTTCTAACCCCTGAAACCTATGTTACCTTACAAAGCAAAGGGGATTGCAGATAGAATTTAGGTTGCTAACATTTGAATTTAAAGTAAGGAATTACCCTGGATTATCTGGTAAATCCAATTTAACAACAAGATCCCTTAAAAGTAGACAAGGAAATTAGAAGGGAAGGCCAGAGTGCCAAGACTGCAAGCACTGTGGCTGACCTGAAGCTAGAGGAGATACCACAAGCCGAGGAATTCAATCTGTAGGCTGAGCAAGTAATCAGAGATACTGGACTATATGAAGAATGCGGCATCAATCAAGGTTGAAGATAAGCCGATCAATGACCTGCAATATACAGATAATACAACCTTACTGGTTGAAAACTCAAAGATCTTAAGGACTTACGAAGTATTCAGTCTTCAGCATGGATTACAAATCCATTTTATATATTTAAAAAACCTCACAAATATATAAGATCCTTACAATTAGACCAATAAACAGCCCCATCAAAAACAAAGAAAAGATTTCATTGTCCAAGATTTCATTTCACTTGGATCATCACCATCACCCACTAAAGTATCAACCAGGAAATTAAACAATGCTTTGAATTAGGAAAGTCTGCTGTAAAAGACCTTTCCAGTGCTAAGGAGCAAGAGTGCCACTTTGAAGAATTAAACTTAAAATGTAAATATTGGGAGATGTTTTAAACCAAAAGGAACACTGTGTACTTAGTAAAAGTGTATTCACTTAAATCACAGTACTATTTTTCTTTGTCAAAAAGTATTTTTCCCCTATTAAAATTAAGATAACATTGTCTAGGTTTTCTGACTAACATCATTGAGTTATAAAAAAAATCAAAAATACAATTTTTAAAAAATTTAGTTGTTGTTGTTATTGCTGTTAATGTGCCATTAAGTGGTCTGTGGCTCATAGCAACTCTATGTACAATAGCTCTGAACTCTGCTCTATCCTCAGCACACCTATATCCATTATTCCAGATACTGTGTCAATCCATCTCATCCAAAGGTCATCCTTTCCTGCCCTGTCCCTTCACCCTTCCAAGCACATTGTCCTTCTCCAGTGACTGGTCCCGAATTATGAGAGGCAGAGCTTCAAAGCCCTTGACTCTAAAGAGCAGCCTGGTTTCACCTTATCTACAATAAACCTGTTCGTTAAATAGTCAAGTGAAATAAAAGTTTACAACATATGTTTAGTTAACTTCTACGACATATGTGTTGCCATTTTCATATGTAATCACTATAAAAGATATTAATCAAATATTTTATATCCTTATTTCCTAATAAGTCTTCAAAGCTTCTTATGTATTTGACTCTTATAGCATGTCTCAAGTTGTATCTCAGGGGGCCTAGTGGCAAGAAGCTGTGCTGCAATTCCGAAGGCAGACAGTTTGAATCCATCAGCTGCTCTGTGGAAGAAGGATGGGCAATTTCCTCCTGTGTGATTAACTGCCTCTGAAAACATGCAGGAGGCTCAGCTCTAGGTCAGTTCCAACTCAATGGCACACAACAATAACAACAACAATTTGTATCAGTCCCATTTCAAATGATCCGGCATCACACATCGTGTGTATTACGTATACTCTGGCAGAGTATACGTAAATGATTCAAGAAGGACAGCTGCAGGCAAGACTATGAAGTGCTGCAAGCTTGCCCTCTTTGCTCCTGCTCTTACATTCTTCTATGACATTCCTTCTTCCCATGATATTTCTTCTTCCTGTTTCATGACACACTAGACTTTTTCTGCCCATAGTCTAACTCTGGGAGAGCAGAAGTGCCCAGGTTATGAGAGTGCATTTGGATTTGAAATAAAAAATGTTATTTGCCGTATCTAGTAACATTACCGGAATGTTAAAGTCCTCATCAACATTCACGAGATATATAGAGATATGCAATGCTTACTATATAACAAAGAGGTTATTCCTAAAAAGAAACCCATTGCCAGCTCATGGCAAACTCCACCAGGTTTCTAGATGCTATAGCATGTTCAGGAGGAGACTGTCCATCTTTCTCTGGTGGAACAGCTGGGAGATGCCAATCTTTAGTTGGAGTTGAGCACATAATGCACTGTACCACTAAGGTTCCTTAAAGATATTATAAAGGAGCTACTATTACATCTTGAAATACAATGTGAATAACAGAGTAATATCCATACACATTCAAGGAAGACCTATTACCACCATTATTCAAATATATGCACCAGCAAACAGAGCCAAAGAGGAGAAAATAGTTTCTACCAACTTTCGTAGTCAGAAATAAATAAAACATGCAACCAAATTGCATTAATAATAATGGGAAACTGGAATGCAAAAGTTGGGGACAAGAAAGGTCAGTAGTTGGAAAACATGGACTTCATGAGAAACAAGGCTGGAGATAGGATGATAGAATTTTGTGCAATCAATAAAATGATTTATTCATTGGAAATAATTTTTACAAGAAACTCAAACATGTTTATATACATGGATTTCATCTAATGGTATACCCAAGAATCAGATTGATTACATCTGTGGAAAGAATCACTGGAGAAGCTCAATATCATCTGTGGAAAGTAGGCCAGGTGCTGGTTGTGGAACTACTCATATGCAAATGCAAGTTCAAACTGAAGCTAAAGGAAATTAGAACAAATCCACAAAATCGAAAATCTGACCTTGAATTTACCCCACCTCAATATGAAAACAGTTACAGGGACAGATATGAGTCCTTGAACACTAACGACAGAAGATAATTTATATAGGAGAATATTAACAGTATTATCCGTGAAGAATGCAAAAGATCACAAAGAAAGAGGAGGAAGACTTGGCTGAGATGTATATCAGAAGAGACTCTGAATATTGCACTAGAATGCCAAGAAGACAAAGTAAAGAGAAGAAATCAGGAAATTAAGGAGCTGAACAGAAGATTTCAAAGAGCAGCTTGGGAAGACAAAGTGAAGCATTATAATTAAATGTGCAAAGAGCTGTATTAAAAAAAATCAAAAGGGCTGAACTCGCTCAGCATTTCTTAAGTTGAAGGAATTGAAGAACAAATTCAAGTATCAGGTGGCAATTCTTAAAAATGCTAAGGGCAGACTATTGAGTGATCCAGGAAGCATCAAAAGAAGGTGGAAGGAATACACTGAGGCACTATACCAGAAAAGAACTGGTTGACACAGAAGAATTCCAAGTAACAACTTATGATCAAGAAGCAATGGTGATGAAGAAAGAGTTCAAGTTACTCTAAAGGAATTGACATAAAACCAAGACCCAAGAATGATTGAACAATTGGCATATTTCAACAAACAGTTATTGCCCTGGATATACTCAGCAGGCTGTGCCAAGAAATCTGAAGGACAACTACCTGGCCAACTGGCTGAAAGAGATTCATATTTATTCCCATTTCAAAAAAAGATGACCCAACAGAGTGTGGGAATGTCCAAACAATATCACTAATATCACATACAAGCAAAATCCTGCAAAGATTATCCAGAAAGGACTGAAACTGTACATTGACAAAGAACTATCAGAAGTGCAAACTGAGTTTAGAAGAGGCCATGATAGCCAATTTCAGATGGCTCTTGCCTAACGCAGAGTTTCAGAGGAATGACTGTCAGTGTTTCATTGACTATATAAAGGCATTTATTTGTGTGAATTACAACAAATTGTGGCTAACATTGAGAAGAATGGAAATCCCAGGACACTTGATTGTGCTCATGTGAAATTTATACCCAGACCAGGAAGCAGTCCTCAGAACAGAGCTAGGAAACATTGCATGGTTCAAAATTAAGAAAGGAGTGCATCGAGGATATGTTCTTTCTTCATACCTTTTTAATCTATATGTGGAACAGATTATTCAGGAGGGTAGATTCAATGAGAAGGAATGTGGCATCAGGATTGGAGGGAGATTCATAACAACCTACATTATGCAGATGACATAAGTTTGCTTGCTGAAACTGAGGAAGGCATGAGGCATTTGCTGCAGAAGGTCAAGGACTGTAGTCTTCAATAGTGATTGAAGTTCAACATCAAGAAGACAAAGATTCTCACCACATGGCCAATTGATAGCGCTGTGATAGATGGAGAAGAGATTGAGATTGTTAACAATTACAGTTTATTCAGTTGCACAATCAATACCTATGCACCAGCACTCAGAAAATTAAAAGATAAATTGTAACAGGAAAATCTGCTGTCAGGAACCTCTCTGAAGTGCTATAGAACAAGGAGTTCAGTCTAGAGACTACAGTGTACCTGATCCAAGCCATGGTCTTTGAAATTACTTGCTATGCATTAGAAAGCTGGACAATGACTAAACATGTCAGAAGAATTGAAGCTTTGAGCTTAATCCTGGAGAAGAGTGTTGAACATACCACAGACTTCCAAAAGAACTAACAGGTCTGTCTTGGATTGGGTGAAGCCAAGCTGCTCCTTGGAGACAAGGATTTTGAAACTGTTTCATATACTTTGGGCACGTTGACAGGAGGGGACAGTCATTGGAAAAGAACAACATGTTTACAAGGGGAGAGGAACAGCACAAGAGAGGTAGACCTCGAATGAGATTAAATGACAGAGTAACTGAGATAATTGGGGGTAGGTGTGTTGGAGTCAGTGAAACTGGCTCAGGATAGGGGAGAGTTCAGAGCAATTAGACACAGGATTCTTATGAGTCGCAGGAAGCTCGACAGTACATAATAACAACTAATACTTTTGTTTTTCTAAGTCACATCTATAAAGAGAAGACAATGTCCAATATTTTAAACTATTCGTTATAATTAGAACTTCAGTCACCACCCACAAACTCTGGTTGTACACCACTGAGTTGGAACTGACTGTAGCTGAGCCTCCAGTGGGTTTTTCAGAGGCAGTAATCGCATGGGGGGAGATGGCCCATCTTTCTCCTGTGCATCATCTGGTAGATTCAAACCATGTACCTTTGGGTTGGCAGCATAGCTCTTTATCACTAAGTCACTATGACTCCCTAGTAACTAGTTAGAAAGAGGAGAACAAATCCAGGATATAAATAGACTGAGGAAGAAAGAGTGAAAGAGAGCAGTTTCTTTTGAGATTCCTATTATTTCTTGACCTTTCTTATTTTCTGATATTATGAAATAAAGTTTCAAAAACCATATTTCAAGGGTTTACTTACCAAAAGTTCCAATTGTTTTCATTGAAAAATACTTTATCAGAATATGAAATAGACTATAAATTTGTCTTACTTGTTCATCTTGTTATGAGTCATCAAGTTGACCACGATTCAAAGTGAGCCTATACGCACAATAGCTCTGAAACATACTTTATCCTGAGCCAGTCTCACTGTCTCTGACACACCTACCCCCATTATCTCAGTTACTGTATTAATCCATCCCATCGGGAGTCTTCTCCTGTGCTGTCCCAACACCCTTCCAGGCATAATGTCTTTCTCCAAGGACTGGTCCCTCCTGGCCACAAGCCCAAAGTATGTGAGCTGGATCCTCAAAATCCTTGCCTCCTGAATATTTGAAAAAAAAAAAAAAAGGAAGGGAACTGGGGGAGGGAAAGAGAGGGGGAGGGAAGAAAACGTGCAATAATGAATGAATGAAAATCCAACTTTTCTGTAAACTTTCATTAAAATCACAAGAGAAATTTGTTTAATAATGATACTAAAAATCCTTGCCTGCAAGGAAGCATCTGGGCTTTACCTTCTCCAGGGCAGACCTGTTAGCTCTCTTGGCAGTCCATGGTATGTTCAGTACTCTTGTCCAGCACCACAACTTAAAGGTATCCATTCTTCTCCTGTCATTGTTGGTCATTGTCCAGAACTCTAATGTATAACAAGTAATTGTGAAGATCATGGCCTGGATCAGGCACACATTCGTCTATAGACTGACATCCTTGCTCTCTACCACTCTGGAGAGGTCCCTGACAGCAGATTTTCCTAATGCAATTAGTCTTTTCATTTTCTGACTGCTCTTGCCAAAAGTACTGATTGTGGATTTAAGCAAGCTGAAATTGTTAACAATCTCAATCTCTTCTCCATCTATCATGATGCTGCCAATTGATCCAGTGATGAGAATCTCTGTTTTCTTGATATTGAGTTTCAATCCATATTACAGACTACAGTCCTTGACCCCTCCGAAGCAAATGCTTCAGGCCCTCCCAAGTTTCAGAAAGCAAGGTTGTGTCATTAATGTAGATTGTTGATGAGTCTTCATGACGCCACCCTCATTGTAAAGTCCAGTCCCCGAATGATATGGTCATCTTAGGTAGTAAGTGTACTAATTTTCTAAAAGTAGATAAATACAATCTTAAAAAATATGAAAATTTTAATAAATAGCAAAGGAGAAACTTGTAGATAAGTGAGAGTCACTTTAATCTCTTGGAGTTTTCTTCTACAAGACAGACAAATCTAAATACTGCTACATGATACCAGCATAATTCATACTATCAGAGTGAATCACAGTGCTTCCAAAATGAGCAAAATACTACAATTATTAGATTCCCAGAAACTGAACACAATGCTGGCAAATTGAATAAAATAATTCACTTGTGAGTCAGTCAGGGGCTTCTTTGCTATCTCCAAGACATACAGTAGCAATTACAGAGGTATTGTGTTTGGCCTTCAGCCTGTGTGCTTGGGCACCAAGTAGGTATGTGACTAATGTGATAGTGGAGCAGAAGGATAAGTAGGTGAGATGTACTCATGAGCTGATTGGGCATTGGGTCAAGCATTGGAATGCCTTGCTAGTGCCTTTCTTTACTAGTCCCATCGGGATGTGAATGAAAATACTTCAAGGCAATGTCATATAGTGATGAACTCTTGAACTCTTCCCAGACAGGAGAAATTCAGATAAAAGGGACCGTTTTTTCTTTAAAATTTAAGTGGTGAAGAGATTGAGATTGCTTTAGTTTGCTTGGCTCTACAACCAACACTTTTGGCACTAACAGGAAATCAAGAGGAATTTCATTGGGAAAATCTTCTGTCAGGGACCTCTCTAGAATAGTGAAGAGCAATGATGTCAGTCTAGAAACTAAGGTGGGCCTGATCCAGGCCATACTCTTTTTTAAAAAAATACTATTTTATTTAACAAAATTCAAATACATTGATTTCAAGAACATATTCTTCCAATTTCCCTCAGCACCCCCACCCATCAAATTGTACAACTCCATGATTAACCCCTCTTCCCCCTGCACATTCCCATTGCTCTGCTTCCACCCTCCTCCATTCCCCCTTGGATCCTTAAACTCATTCTACATTAATGGTTTTATACAATATTTGCCCTTGTGGGACTGAATTAGTTCACTCATAATGCTCACACATCAGTTCACGCATAATAAATTAGTTCACGCATAATGCTCTCCAGTCCATCCTAAGTTACATAATAATTTACAAAATCATTGCTCCTGTGCACTGCATAGTATTCCATTGTGTGAATGTACCATAATCTGTCAATCAATTCAATTGTGGTTGGACATTTGGGCTGTTTCCATGTCCTTGCAATGGTGAATAATGCGGCTATGAACATTGGTGTACAAATCTCCATTTGTGCCTCACTTAGATATTTGTAAACTGATTTTTAAAATCACAGGATATTAGCACAAATACTTAGCCATTACAATGGAATCATTAAAAACTGAATTTTGTATAAACATTGACAGGAAAATATGAAACTTCATCTCATTTACTCATGCACTATTTTCAGGAGAAACCAGTTCTTGGAGAGAAAGACATCATGCTGGAAAAGTTAGAAGTTTGGTGAAAGAGAGGCAGACCCTTAAGAAGCTGGATTGACACAGTGACTAACACAATGGACTTGAGCATGACAGAGATCATGAGGCTAGCACAGGTTAGGGCAAGGTTCACACCTGTTGTTCACAGGGTCACTATGACTTGTAGTTGACTTGATGTCACCTAACAATAATAACAATATATATTGTTCAGTGATACATGGACAAAACATCTACAGCATCATTGTTCAAGAGATTTTCTATGATGGTGGAAATATGTTGTATCTGTGTTATCGAATTGCCCATGGCTTCTCTCAGTATTGCAACTCAAGGCTTGAATTTGTTTTTTCAGTTCTTTTAACTTGAGAAATGTCAAGTAAATTTTTTCTCTTTTTATTCTCTGACCCCTCTTTGCACATTTCATTATAATATTTTGCTTTAATTTCTCAATACCCTTTGAAATCTTCTTTTCAGCTCCTTTACTTTGCATCTCTTCTCTGTTTTAGCTCTCCTGCAATTTTCATAGTTCCTTCTGATATCCACTTTGAGTTTTTCTTTCTCACCTGTGTTTATAATGACCTTTTGTTCTCTTCATGGATGCTATATTTGATATCATCCCACAACTCCTATAGTCTTTGATCATTGTGTTCGATGCCTCAGATCTGTGAAAGATTAACATTGAGTCTAGGTGAGCTAGACTAAATATATTGGTTCTCCTGGATTTATTTTAATTTTCTTAATTTCTAATTTGAGCTAACATTGGGAAGAATGGGAATCCCAGAACATATACTCATGATTATATTCTTAATCTGTATCTACACCAAGAAATTATTGTCTGAAAAGAACAAGGGAATGAATACTGCATAGTTAAAAATCAGGAAATGTGTACACAAGGGTTGTATCCTTTCTTTATACTTATGTAATCTGTAAACTGAGCAAATAAGTGATAAAACTAGATTTTATGAAGAAGGATTTGGCATCATGAAAAGAAAAAATACCCATTAACAACCTGTGTACTTGTGTTGTGTAGATGACACATCCTTGTTTCCTGAACACGAGGAGGACTTGTTGCAGAAAATCAAAGTCCAGAGTACTGAAGAGCAACAGTGCCAGTCTGGAGACTAAGGTGCACCTAATCCAGGCCATGGTCTTCACAACTACATGTTATTCAGCAGAAAGCTGGACAATGATTAGGCATGACACAAGAATTGATGCCTTTGAGCTGTGGTGCTGGAGAAAAGTACTGAATATGCAAAGAACTGCTAAGAAAAGAAACAGGTTTGTCCTGAAGAGGGTGAAACCATGCTGCTCCTTGGAGGCAAGGATTTTGAAGCTTCATCTGACATATTTTGGGCATTTTGCCAAAGAGAGAGACCTTCAATGACATAGATTGACTCAGTGACTGGGGTAATAAGGGTAGGTGTGTCAGAGATAATAAGGTTGTCTCAGGACAGAGTAGGGTTCGGAGATGTTGTATATAGCACCACTATGAGTTGCAGGCAACTTGATAGCACATAGCAACAGTCTTCAACATAGATTATAATTCAACATCAAGAAAACAAAGATCCAATAGACAGCATCATGATATATGAAGAAAGGATTGAAACTGTCAATTATTTTCATCATTTGAATCCACAGTCAACATTGTTGTTTCCAGCAGTGAGGAAATCAGGAGACGCATTGATTTGGGCAAGCCCAATGTAAGAAATCTCTCCAAAATACTAAATCATGAAGTCAATTTGATGATTAAGGTGCATCTAATTCAAGCCATGGTCTTTTCAATCACTTGCTATGTATATGGATGACAGAAGAAGAACTGATGCTTTTGAGGTGTGGTGTTGGAAGAGTACTAAATGTCCCATGGACTGTAAAAAAAAAACAAAAACAAAAACAAAAAACCAGATATATACTGGACAAGGTGCAGCCAGATAGACCCTTGCAGGAAAAGATAGTGAATCTTCATCTCTCATATTTTTGAAATGTTGCTAAGAGAGTTTATTCCTTGAAAAGAGAGTCAGTGAAAGAGAGGAAAACCCCAATCAGATGGATTGACACAGTGACTGCAGCAATAAACTCAAGTGTATCAGAGATGATGACACACACGATAGGACAGGATTCAAGTTTGTTGTTTTTAGGGTCACTGTGAGCCATACTCGACAGCACCCAAGAACAACAAAAATGTTTTCCAATGTAGCCTCTCCTAATAACATGTTCAAAGTATGTGCGATGAATCTCTGTTGGGGTTGTAAATGTAGAGGGTCATCACTAGAAAGAAACATCCTAGGCAAGGTGGGTTGATACAGTGACTGCAGAAATGGATTCAACTGAGTTTGGGATGATAAAGATAGCTCAGGACAGGACAGGATTCAGATCAGTTGTTCACAGGGTTGCTATAAGTTGTACTCAACTTGATGGCAGTTAACAACAATATTGCCCAATATGGTAGGCATTAGTTATGGGGCTAACTAAACACTTGGAATGTTGAAAGCCCAACTGAGGAATTTTGGTTTTAATATTAATATTTGTTAATTTAAATTTACATAATAACAGGTGGCTAGTGGTTACCATAATGAACAGTAGGTGAATGTATAAAGTGTCTTTTGTTGTTTATTCCTCTTTTTTTTTTCAACTTCTGTTAGAACATCTCTCCCATCTTCTACCCCTCCTTCTGGATTCCATTTTGCAGGTAATCTCTATTCCTTATTCTATTTCCAGGATCATCTGCTCTCAAAAATATCCTAATAAATAGATCTATTTTAAGGAAGAATTAGACTATTTGGGGCTGATGGTTTTCTATGTACTCGGATTTTGGTTAACAAAGTTAGCGAAAATTTGACCTACTACCAAAATATTTACTCTTATTAAAATTTCATACATTAATCTATATGGGAACAAGAAATAAGGTTACTTTTGACCACAATATAAAATATTCTGTACAACAATGAATAAATATTTTTCTTTTTTTTTAAAGGTCAGATTGGTAGTGTGCCTATGTCATAACAAAGTTTAAATTTTTATTTTTTTTATTATTTTTTGTGCATGTACCGTCAAATCAGATCTGAC
>NW_006399789.1:14440755-14453292 GCF_000299155.1 Elephantulus edwardii
TCCTCATAGAGCCCAGCCTCCCGGATAATCTGTTCTGCATATAGGTTGAAAAGGCATGGAGATAGGATTCATCCCTGGCGTACGCCCTTCCCAATTTTGAACCATGCAGTGTTCCCTTGCTCTGTTCTGACGACTGCTACATAAAATCTTTCTCTATGGTCAAGCCATTATTTTACTTAATGAGAACACTGAATCATTGAGGTATACCAAGGAAAGAAGGAAAAACACTTTAACCAATACTCAGTATCAACTTGAGTATGTTAATCATGGGTTGAATGGTTTAAACAGAGGCTATATTTTAAAGACCGTTTTTAACACTAATATGTTAAACTGCACACACCTTTAAGGTAGTCATGTTGCAGAGTGAATCAGGGATTAGTTCTCTTTAGTCCTGCTATTGCGGAAATTCCCCACTTCCAGAAAAGACAAAAACAAAAAACAGGGAGCTCTGATGGCCTACTGACCTAGTGGGTAAAGAATTGTAGTATCAATTTAAAGGTTGGTGGCTCGAATCCACCAGCTGCTCTATGGGACAAAGATGGGCAATTTCTTTCATGCAATTTACAGCCTCTGAAAACCCACTGGAAGCTCAATTCTGAGTTAGTTCCAACTCAATAACCTTGAGACAAAGAGAGAGAGAAGATAGTTAAGGAAGCTCCAGTGGTCTAGTATATGAGGAATTGTTTTTCTAACCCCAAGAACACACCTTCCTAGCATTTCAAATCCAACAGCTCTACAAAAGAAAGACTGGAAATATTTTCCCATGTGACTTATAGCCTCAGAAATTCAATAAAAGGGCATCTATGCATTGGTTCTGATTAGAAAGCAATGAGAATGAAGAATAAGAAATTATAGATCACACAAAGAGGTGTCCATTGAATAATTCATCGTCTATTTTAGCAACCATGATGTCTTTGTCCAGACACTGACCCCTCTTTATGACAAGCAGAAAGCATCCAAGATAGAGTACTTGTTTCTAAGGAGAATTCTGGCTTTGTGTTTGGGGTTTTTTTTTCCCTCCAAGGCTGATTTTTTTGTTCTCTTGTCCATCTGTGATACAGTTAACATTCTTGGACATTACAATCCAAAGATTTGTTTTGTTTTGTTTTCCTTATTCACTGTTCAACTTTCACATTCATATGAGGTTATTTAAAACACTACAGCTTGGATATAGACAGTTTAGTACCTTGATTTTAGCAATTGAAAGAAGTCTTTTGTATTAAATTTGTCTCTTGATTTCTGCTTTCATTTACATTGATTGTGGATTCAACTAAAATGAAATCCTTGACTTCTTCAGTATTTTCCTTTCCTATTGGTACAGTTGTAAGGATTTTGTTTGTTTGTTTTCTTTGGATTGTGGTATAATCCATATTGAAGGCAATTATCTTTAAATTTCATCAATAATTTTTTTCATGTTAAATGAAATGTCAAACTCATGTTAATGAGTCTTCCTCCAATCTTGATAACATGTTCTTCATCAGATAGCCCAACCTCTCAGATTAGCACACAGGTTTAATAGATATGATGAAAGGATATACCCTAATAAACACCTCTCCTGTTTTTAAACCTTTACGTATCTACTTGTTCTTTTGAATGACTACATTTTGTCTATACACTAGTTCCTCATAAGCACAAATATATGTTCTGGAATTTTTGTTCTTTCAGAAGTTATCCATAACATGTTATTATCTATACTGGCATCAATAAGTAAGTTCTTGAATAAATGAGCAAAAAAAATATATGTGGGCATTTGTGCATACATTTAAAATGGAAGAAATAAAATTAGTAGTATTTATGCATTCATTTTATGCTACTAGTAAGATTTTATCTGGTACTAGTAAGCCATTAATATAGTTTACATCTTAACATCTAGAAAACAAAAATACTCACTGGGTTAAAAGGCAACATCATAATAAATGGAGAACAAATTGAAATTGTCAATAATTTCATGTTACTTGGATCCACAATCAACATCCAGCAGTAAAGACATCAAAAGATTGGTTGCACTTGGAAAATCTGCTGTCAAGGACTTCTCCAAAGTGCTGAAGAGCAACAACGTGAATTTGAAGACAAAAGTGCACCTGATCCAAGCCATTGGGTTTTTAAAAATACTTCCTACACATCCCCATCCTGCCACACCACTGTGGGTCTCAGTTGAGGCCAGAAAGGTGTGCTCTGCGTCATTATTTTTTTTATGCTGGATAGTCTTTATGGTCCGCTATTAATGGCACAACACTTATTTGTCAGTTCATTATCTAAGAGAGTGATTTTCATGTTTTTGTTTTTTGTTGTTGTTGTTATATGCCATCATATCATCTGCGACTCATAGCGACCCTATGTATAACAGCTCTGAAGCCTGCCCTGTCCTAAGCCAGTCTCACTGACTTCAATACACCTACCCCTATCGCCCTAGTTACTGTATCAGCCCGTCTCATCTGGCGTCTTCTCCTGCACTGTCCCTCCACCCTGCTGAGCATGATGTCCTTCTCCAAGGACCTGTCTCTCCTTTCCACATGCCCAAAGTATGAGAGATGGAGCTTCAAAATACTAGCCTCTAAAGAAAAAAATTGGTTTCACCATCTCAAAGATAGACTTATTTGTTTTCTTGGCAGTCCATGGTATGTTCAAGACTCTTCTCTAGCACAACAACTCAAAGGCATCAACTCTTCTGCTATAATACCTGCTTCGATTACTATACTGGAAATGATTATCAACCCTGTATGCACCTTGATCATCAGGTTTTTACATTCTGTCTTGTTATATAATTTTCCGTGTATGGACTGGTAGGCTGTTTGGTGCCACTGAGTCACTTTCAACTCCTCACTATACGTTGAATGTAAAATCAATGTGACACAATACAATTTCTCCCTGAGGTTTTCTTGGTCATAACCTTTTACAGAAGCAGACCCTCCCATGGAGTTGCTGAGTTATTTGAACCACCAATCTTTCAGTTAGCATTGAAGTGCTATACCACTGCACCATCAGGACTCCCTTAGGATATATGACTATGTCCCTCTAAAGTTTTATTTTTATAAACTCTATGATCTAAACAAGATCATTCATCCCATCTCAACCCTGGCTTATAGTTTAGTTAATTATTCCCACTTTGTTTTATCAATGTTAAATTTACTTAATTTGTTTTAATACTACTAAGTAAGATAGTTTTGACCAATACAAAGTTTACCAGTAAATGTTCATATTCCTCAGGCTAAATCAATGGTATTCTTTGTTGTCTCTGTACTCAAACTTAGTTCTCTGTATTCATTTTTTCAAAGGATCCATCTATTCAAGGTGAATGACTTCCAGGTCATTAAAATCCTGTACACATCACCTAGTATAGAGCTTTGCACAGTCAACAATTTAATAAGTGTTTGCTGAGTTAAACCAATTTGAAAACAGCAAACACCAAAAACCTGGAATCACGTGTCAAGAAACATTCTTTGAATAAATTATCCTGAGATTTATTTGGATGATTCTTTTCCCTTGCACAAACCACAGAATTCACATAGGAGAATTAAAAAAAAAGAAAATCACTTCTTACACTAAATAAATGTTCAAATAGGGAAAGGGTTAATTCTGAGGCCTACTGCCATTAGTAAATATAGTCATATAAGACTATCATTAAATTTAAATCAGCTCAAATGGAGAAGCAAAGAAACAAAACCTCTATCTGTTGAGGGAAGTCTTCATGTCCTCAGTTAGCTGAGGCCCAGTATTAAAGGTTCCTCGACAGCTGGATATCAAAGCTGAATATTTGAGTTTCCTCTAATTAGATCACATGGCATATGTTTTTTAAAGCCTATCAACATCAGAGCAATGTTTTACAGGCAAGATCCTGTGGCTTCCACTGGAAGTCTATTTTTTTTTTTCTCCTGGGTACATCTGTGGCATTTCTTGCTAGGTATGATTTCTTCAGGTATGTTATTTTCCTTTCAGGCATCCTAATTGAACTTGCTAATGAAAAAAAAAGAGAGAGAGAAAATCTGAAAGGAACATGCAGTACAAAATAATATTTGTCACTGATGTGGTAGAAATAGAAAATTACACAAACAATTTGAGAATTATAGGTTCATCACCACTGGGGTGAAAAGTTATAGACCATTTCTCACCCTCAATTATCCATTGGTCCCCTTTTGTACTTGGGCCAAATACCTGGTTTCTTTGCATGCTTCTCTTACCTTCTACTCACCAAGATCTAACATTCAAAAATGCCAGCCAGAAATTACACTGGCCAGGTTCTTGTTAAATACCTTTGAGGGCAATAATATATGTTTACAAGTAACTCATAATTAATCACAAAGCTTCCTGTTGAAGGGGGGGGGGAAACCATTTTGGGGTCTATTTTACTGTCTAGGGGGCTAGAAATGACAGGGCAGGAAGACAGAAGGAGAAGCCAGTAAGGCGGATGATTGAAAACATTTGACTTGGCCTAAAATGAAAGTGCATATTTCACACATATTTTTAACCAACCCCAAAAGACAGCCTGACTTCGAACACACTGAACAGGAAGCCATTTAGTGTCGGAATGCTTGCTGAACCCATCCAAAACATACATGCTCTTAATACCTTTGGGCTATCTAAAAGGCGTTGGGGTGAAAATGTTTCATTTATATGTGCAATCCAGCTTCCTGTTTTATTTTTTTCTTCTTTGCCAACTCTGTTTTTCAAACTTGGTGAAAAATGATAGGAAATATATTTCCTCTTTCTCCCCACCCTATGTTGACCCAGCTGTACATTTTCCCCTCAATTTATAGCTCATACCAGGCTTGAAGACCAAAGGAAGAGTGAAAGGTAAAGGCAGATGTTAAACTTTCATGGTTACTGTGGTAAAAAGGAATCTGGGTAGAGGAAAGGTTTCTGTGGTGTTGATGTCAAGGGCAGAGGATCAGGGGAACAGAGGCTGGCCTGGGCTGTCAGAACATGTGCATTCAGCAGTGTGCATTCAAAAAGTATAAATTAAGAGGCATAAAGAAGAGAGGAATAAAGAAAAAATGCTTTGAATAACCCACAAATGTTTCTGGAGACAGCCGAATTCTGTTGAATTTGAAAGTTACCGAGTTATCAGAAAGAATCTTAAAGTAGTTTAAAGAAAAAAGACAGATCTATATATATTTAAGACTTATAACTCAGGCACAAGATGTTTCCAAAACTTTAGTTAACGATGTTGGAACACTTTCTACTGGTTTAACACCGAAGGTGTGTTCTTTTAGAATAAAATGAGTTCCAGATGGGTGTACTTTACATAGTATACCTGTTACCCTCATTATTATATTTTGATTTCTTGAGAATGCTGAGTCAGTGTACAATAAAATACTTGCAAGAAAATCTGAAGCCAACTGGAAATTTAGAAAGATTGAAGTTCAGATTTCAAAATTCTTAAAGCCAGTCTACTTTTTCCAGAAAGCTGAGCACACTCTATGGAAATCCTGTCATAGGAAGGCATTTATAATTGAGCAGTATGTTTTAAATATTTTAGAGAAGCAGAGACATCAAGTATTCAGCAAATACTTTAACTTCACTAAGTATTTCAACATTGTTTATTGAGATTGTGTTTCCATTTTAGTCTTGTATCAGATTAACATTCTAAGTGGAACACTAACCTGGAAAATTGTACCTGTTACCTTGGGTTTGCAATGTTATCATAAAAGCTGGCTTGCTTTTTTTTTTTTTTTTGCCATTGTCTGAAGCCCCCTCTGTTCTCCAGCTACCTTAACTGCAGACACATGGTCTTACAAATCATCAACAGCTAGAGGATAAGAGAAAGAGTGTTTCCCACAGGAGGCAAGCCTTGAGATAGACAAGAATTGAGGGAGAATGGAGCAAGGTCCTCATGACAGAAAGACCCTAGTGATGGTAGTGGAGAGACTGTGGCACTACTGTGGCTAAACTATGGCAAAGTGTGACCCAAGGCTTCTTGCATTTATGCCGGCAACAGTTAAAGATGTTGCTGTTCTTGCTTTCGAAGATGAAAGAAAAAGCTGCTTGGTGAACTGAAATTAGAGCCTAAACTATTGAGGAATTATGCCTTGGGACTGCTGAGCTAAAACTTGGATTTGCAGTGGGTGATAGTCTTTGCCTCCCCCACTCTTCAATGTACTTCCCTAACCAACCCCATTCTCAGTAATGTGAGTCTGTGAGTCAACAACAAATAAAATAGACTTCCTGCTGCTGCTGTGACACTAGAGGCACCACGGGCTGGACTGGACTGGACTACGGGCTCTTTATCTGCTTTCTGCTCTGAGACAGTGTGGACCTTTCGGAGAGATGCTTAAGGCTCGGTGACCCCATGTCCCATTTTTCGCTCTGTAGACAAATGAGTTTTGAGTTCAGGAAACTATGTGGCCTTAAACTTCAGCTTACAGTTAGTAAAAGGAAGGTTGTTGTTGATTGCCTACCAGTCGAGCACAACTCATAGTCACTCTATGAACAAAAGGCTTAAAGCCCCTCTACAACCATAGACATTTATCAAAGTTCATAGAGTTTCCAGAGGCATGTTATTTAGGAAGGTAGTAAACCAATTTTGTATTTATATTGTTAGGGAAATACTCAAATGTACAATCACACAGTTTCTTATATCTCTTCTTTAAAACACAGCTTTAAGTTTATTAAGAAGAACTGTGACAGAATTTATTTATACTTTGATACGCTTTTGGAAATCTACATTTGCATTTTTAGTAGAAAGTCAGTTTTTGTACTACTCTCCAAATAACACAGGGTCACAGGAGCAATTCCATTAAGTCTGTATTACTTGTTCTTATTCCTACAAAGTCATTTTACCATGGTTTACATTCAAACAGTTGCACTGAAAACAGTCCTGGTATATACATTTATGTGTCCTGTCTCCATACCTTTTCAACCTGTATGAATAACATATTATCTGGGAGGCTAGGCTCTATGAGGAGAAATGTGGAGTGAAGATCGGTGGAAGATCTATCAACAATCTGTGTTATGCAGATGACACAACCCTGCTTGCTGAAACTGAGGAGGACCTGAAGCGCTTGCTGCAGAGGGTCAAGGACGGCAGCCACCAATATGGATTGAGGCTCAATGTCAAGAAGACAAAGATTCTCACCACTGAACCAATTGGCAGCATCAGGATGGATGGTGAAGAGATTGGTATGGTTCACAGCTTTAGATTGCTTGGCTCCACATTCAACACTCTTGACACCAGTAGCCAGGAAATTAAAAGGCATATTGTGATGGGAAAGTCTGCTGCTAGGGACCTCTCCAAAGTACTGAAGAGCAATGGTGTCTCTGTGGAGACTAAGGTGCATTTGATACAGGCCATGGTCTTTGCAATCACTTGTTATGCATCAGAGAGTTGGACAATGACTAGGGAGGATAGAAGGACTCGACGCCACATAACAACAACAACAACAGTGTGTGGATTGTCAGTCTGCTGCACAACCCTAACTCTATGTCAGCTATCTGCAATAGTCATCTAGTTAGAATTATTATCACAAAACTTCCTGGGGTTGTTTTCATGTATACTTCTTGGAATTGTGTGACATTGTATCCAGTCACTTGTGAATTGTGTCAACCAGTGATAAACTGGTTGGTATTCTGGCTCTTGAGCTGGAATGGAGTTGGGGAGGGTGATGGGACAACCTTGGTTTATAGTCTCTGTTGATTTCTATGACATAAATGTACCCTCCATATTCTACATCAAGATACTAATTTGATGTCACCAAATAGAGATACAAGCTTACTCCAGTGCAACTCATGTTAAGTCTACCCAGAATCAGCAGGATGAGTCAGAAGAAGCTCTCTACCCCTTCAAATCCACTCAAGTCCTAGATTTCTCATATTTTACAGCTGGGAACCCACAGGTCAGAAAATCTTGATGCTGTATACAAAAGGATTCACTGGAGGTAGGCAAAATACCAGTTCCGAAAGTCTCCTTGATTTGTTCTTCTCCTATTTTTCTCGCCCTGGTCTCACTCTGTATTTTGACTCTGGCATCCAAAAGTTATTCTCTTCTGCCCCAAAAATAGAGGAAAGAAATTTTTTCAATGTCATGTAATAGAAACCAATTGATAGCTGACTTTCCATTGTGTTTCCAAATTTCTTATGAGGAAATTACTCATGTTTCTGGTGGATTCCAAGTGTGAGAGAAGAACAGCCTTTTGATTTGCAGAACAATTCCCTATGAATTACATAGATATATATACAGAGAGTTATAAGTTCATCTTACATCTCTCACAGTACAAGTGTGTTAGCAGAAAGGGTAAGTCCTTGGAAAAAGATATCATGCTCTATAAAGTAGAGGGTCAGCTGAAGAAAGAAAGACCCTCAGCAAGGTAGATTGACACAGTGACTGCAGCAATGGACTCAAGGAAATGGATTGACACAGTGACAGAATCAATGGGCTTAAACAAGTCAAAGTTCATGAGGATAGCACAGGACAGGACAAGGTTCCAATCTGTTATTCATAGAGTTATAATCAACCTGATAGCACCCAACTGAGAAAGAGTTTGGAGTATCCACAGGCAGTTTTGTGAGAAAAAATATGTTGGTTTTGGTGGTTTGGGTTTTTTTTTTTTCATTAAGCATAACATATTCTTTTGTTTTTGTTTCATACTAGTCTTCATTCATATTGTGTTTCATATAATCAGGGTGTTTTTTTATAATTAATTTTTAAATACATTTTTATTTTCTATTGGTATGCTTACAAAGTTCTCATGAATTATGTTTTACATTATTCTTCATTCACATTTTGTTTAATACAATCATTCCCATTCATTAAATTGTATATTAATCAACATTGAACTTTGTCCACCCTTGTCCTGTCTTTCCAGAAGCCCATTTTTAAAGTATTTTTGAAATATGTTTTCATCCTTTCCTTCACCCACCAACTATGTGTCTATTATCTGATTTTTGCTGCTGTTACCCCTAACTGCAGGTTTTCAGAGGCAGTGTAAATGTATGGAAAGAGATTGTCCATTCTTCAACGGAGCACCTGGTGGATTCGAAAGGTATGCCTTTGAGATTTGCAGGCAGGTCCTTACCGCTAAACCAGCACTTCCTATTACCTAATTGTTAATTACTAAACCCTCTACCCCAAGTTAACTATCTCCTCCAATTAATGCTTCAAACTTCACTTGATTTAGGGTTTGCTACTTTAAAAAGCTCTCAAAACCATATCCAAAAAAAGAAAAAAAAACAAACAAAAAACCAAACAAACCCATATATCTTCCAACCTTTGTTCACGCAGTGTCACCAAACGTTGGTGAGGGCTTTTGATGGATATGGATTGGCCGTTTTGCTATACTGACTGAACTCTGTGTGTCATGGGTTACATTCTCTTTACTAAGGAAGATCGAAATCATGCCCTGTTCAGGACTTCTTTCCTCTATGCTTAGTCACCCAAAGACTAGTTTTCACCTAAAACATTGGCACCAAGCATTTTCTAAAGAGGTCACTCCAAGGTCAAAATTTTGCTCAAACTCTCAATGCATGAGTAACAGTGATTTCAACATTTTTAAATTGGGTGGAAAGGAAAACAGCATGATTCATAAAATTGGTTTTACTTTTAAGAGTCCTAGTGGCAGAGAAGTCAAGCAATAAGCTGCTCATCAAAAGGTTCACAGTTCTAATCCACTCTGCAGGAGAAAGATGTGGTAGTGCTTCTGTGATGATTGCAGTCTTGAAACCGTATATGAGAGTTCTATGCTGTCCTGCAGGCGCCTTATAAATTGGGATTGATGTGATGGCAATAGACTTTGATTTTTGGTTGAGTAGAATTTTAACCAATTTATAATTTAGAAATTATAAAATTTTTTACAACTTGTACAATTTGTCCAGTGTTTTTCATATATCTGAAAAGTTATTTGTCTATGACAAGATTAGATAATGCCTGCTATCATGGTAGTGGTTGTGACTATGTGCTGTTCAGTTTACTGCAACACTGAGCTACCCTATAAATAACATACCTCAACTTCACAGCATAACAGTTTCCATCATGCTCATCAAGTCCATTGCTACAGATACCCGTGCCAACCCTTATCAACAAAGGTCTTCCTCTCTTTTGAGGTGTCTACATTTCTTAGAATGATATCTTTTTCTAAGGACAGGTTAGACTCCTCCTAACAACATGCACAAAGTCTGTGAGAAAAACTTTCAACCTCTTAGCCATGAAGAAGCACTCATTGTATTTCCTCCAAGATAAATGTGTTTACTCCTTTGGAAGTCCATGAGGTGTACAGCGTTCTTCTCTAACACCACAAATCACAGGCATTTATTTATTATTAGTCTTTGTTATTGTTGTTAAGTGCCATCTAGGTTTCCTTATTTATTGTCCCACATTTAGCTGCAAATGAAAATATCATGGCTTAGTCCACACAGTCTTTAAACCAACTTCCTTGAGCTTTAACACTTTAAAGAGGGCCTTGACTGTAGATTTACCCAATGCCATATCTTTTTCTTTCTTTTCTGCTATTACATGGGTCTTGATTCTGAATCCAAGTGAAATGAAATAATTGAAAAATTCAATTATTTCTCCTTCTATAACAATGTTGTCTGTTGGTCCAGTGGTGAAGATTTTGTTTTTCTTAATGTTGAGATGTTTTTGAATTATCATCAGCATCAGCAAGATTTTACTTGCATGTGTTATTGATATTGTTGATAATTCCACTCTCTTGGTTCATGTTTTTTTTTTTTAAAGGGAACAAATATAGACTTCTTCCAGGCAGTTGTTCAGTTAGCTGCCTTTCAAATTTGGCAGAGACTGATAAACATATGCACGATTACATAAGCCTCAATTTATATTCTATCAATTCCTGGGATTGAAATATCAATTAATAATAGAGTAAAGCTTTCACCCAATAAAAGACCTTCATTTGCTGATATGGCAAGATGTAAAATTAGCAAATACAGTTTTAAAACATCCATCGATAACTGGAACATGTTGTTGTTGTTATGTGCTGTCAAGTAACCTGTGACTCACAGTGACCCTATGTACAGAGCTCTGTACCCTGCCCTGTCCTAAGCTAGTCTCACTGACTCAGACACACCTACTCCCATAGGCCTAATTAATGTATCAATCCATCTCATCTGAGGTATTCCTTTCCCGCTCTGTGCCTCCACCCTTCCAAGCCTGGTGTCCCTCTCCAAGGATCAGTCCCTTCTGGGCATATGCCCAAAATAGGTGAGGTGGAACTTCAAAATCCTAGTATTCAGGGAGAAACTTGATTTCACCCTCTCCAAGACAGATCTATTTGTTATCTTGGTGGTCCATGGTATGTTCAAGACTCTTCTCTTCTCCAGCACCATAACTCAATTCTTCTGTCATCCTTAGTCATTGTCCAGCTCTCTGATGCATAAGAAGTAATTGCAAAGACTATGGCCTATATATCAGGCACATCTTAGGTTCTAAAATTCATTACTGCTTCTTAGTACTCTGGAGAGGTCCCTGATAGCAGACTTTTCCAGCGTGATTTGTCCTTTTATTTCCTGACTTCTCTTGCCAAAAGGGTTGATTGTGAAGCTGAGCAAGCTGTAACTGTTAACAGCCTCAAGCTCTTCAACTAGAACATAGAATGCAATGAATAAATAAATAGATGGATAAATAAATAAATTTTTAAAAATATGAATTTAGGAAAATTGGATGTTGTCAAAACTGGAATGGAATGCATGAAGATAAACATCCTAGGCCTTAGAAAGTTGAGGTGGACTAGTATTGCCCACCTAAAATCCCAAAGGCACATGGTTTAAGGCCTCCAGAGACTCCATGGGAGAAGGATGGGCAATCTCCTGCCTCTGGAAACCCACTGGAAGGTCGACTATGGATGGCTCTGACTCTATGGTACACAACAACAACATCTATGCCTGGAATGACAAACTGAATGGGAATAGTGTTACATTCATAGCACTCCAGAGCAATGATTTTGTAAACTATTACCTAACTTGGGAGGGACTGGAGAGCATTATGCTGAGTGAACTAATTCAGTCACACAGGATAAATATTGGATAAAACCATATATTAGGATCCAAGAGGCATGGGAGAGGTTGGAAGCAGAGGGATGAGGATGTGCAGGGGGAGGGAGATTAATCATGGAGTTGTACAATTTGAAGGGGGTAGGGTAAGGGAAATTGAAACAATTTGTTCTTGAAAACAATGTATTCAAATTCTGTAAATAAACTAGTAGATTTTTTTTAAAAAAAAGGCACTTCAAGATCTATTATAAAGTACAGTGCTGTGAATGATAAGATACTATCCAGATTAAGATTGTTAACAATTTCATCTTGCTTGGATCCACAATCAACATTTTTGGCACCAGCAGTCAGGAAGTCAAAAGATGAGTTGCTCTAGGAAAACGTACTGCCAAGGACCTCTCCAGAGTGCTAATGAGCAACCATATCTGTCTAAAAACTAAGGTGAGCTTGATCAAGACCATGGTTGTCCCAATTGTTTGCTATACATCTCAGTGTAGGACAATGGCCAAGGATTACAGAAGAATTGATGCCTTTGAGATATATATATATATGAAGAACTTTAAACCTATCACAGAATCAAACAGGTCTTCCTTGGAGAGGATG
>NW_006399789.1:14453392-14454594 GCF_000299155.1 Elephantulus edwardii
GAGCTTGATCAAGACCATGGTTGTCCCAATTGTTTGCTATACATCTCAGTGTAGGACAATGGCCAAGGATTACAGAAGAATTAAATATATATATATATATATATATATGAAGAACTTTAAACCTATCACAGAATCAAACGGGTCTTCCTTCGAGAGGATGACACCAGTTTGCTTCTTGAAGGCAAGGATTTTGAAATTCATCTCACGTACTTTGAGCATATCACCAGGAGGAACCAGGCCTTGGGGAAAGACATCATGCTTGGAAAGGTAGAAAGTCAGCACAAGAGAGGAAGACCCTGGCCGAAATGGATCGACACAGTGACTGTGACAATGGGGGCAAATGTGTCAAAGACAGTGAAATTGGTTCAGGATAGCACAAGGTTCAGGACTATTTTTATAGGGTCTCCATGAGTCATAGTCTACTCAATGGCATATAATAACACAGGATAAATATTAACTATGACCTCTGGTGGCTAGCCAGTAGGGAGATAACCCAAAGGCAGCACCTCTCTCGGGATTTAATCCCACCAGCAGCAACTTCAACAGAAAGATGAACAATCTCTTCTATGCAATTTACAGCCTCAGCAACCCAATAGAGGTCTCTCATAAGTCAGCTCCAACTTGAAGGCAATGAGTGAGTGTGAATGATCACTGGTGTTGTTTTAAATAAAATCATATTATCTAAATGGGACTAGATAATGACCCCCTTGTTTCACATCATCCTTCTACAGCTTGTACAGTAGTTGAAATTATCATTTATAAACTTGGCTCAGGTCATAAAATACAAATTAGTCTGTGTTTCCTAACATTTTCCTGCTTAAGTAAAAATAAAACACCAACTTCTTGTCACATCCTACAGAGCTTCACACGATCTGGCCCCTGTCCTAAACCTCTAGCTTGTTCTGTACAAGTGATTCTTGGGCATTTCATGACAAGCAGTTTTCCTAAAACTATTTTAATAGGAGGCAAGTTTGTCTCCATCACTAATTATATATAATTAGCAAAAAAAATAATTTCTAAACCAAAGAAAATGTATTTCATAATAAATGTAAGTCATCCAACTGGAGCTTGACTGCTGCAGATTGAGAAAATTTGATAATAATGACTCTCAAATAGTGACAATACAGACTGAGCATTTGACCATAGTGTCTGTCTTAGGCAGAGTTCTCCAGAAAAGCAAAATCAGTGGCATCTATCTATCT
>NW_006399789.1:14455024-14457851 GCF_000299155.1 Elephantulus edwardii
ATTTTTAAAAAAGAAAATGGCTCACACTCTTGTTAAAGCTGGCAAGTTTCTACAAGTCATATGTCAAGATAAAGACTTTTCTCTAACCTCAAGATAGACGGCAGATAAGGCAAGGTGATGGTTATGGAAGCTATGCATCCAGGTTCAGCTGGTATAAGTACAGATGCTTGCTTCAGAGACTGATGAGTACAAGAGCACCAATCAATATGACAGGTCATTGTCTTACATCCAAAAAAACCAAAAGTGATGAGCCAGATGTAGGATCTAAATCAACAAGCAGAAAATATCAAGCTTTTCCAGAGAATCTGTCTATCTATTCAAGCAGACTATGTCCTTGAGAAAACTTCCCTTACACTGGACAGGCTAAGTGTGTTGCAGTCAACCTCAGTACACTTACATCAGATCAGGTTGACCAAGTCAGGCCATGTTGTAGAGTATAACTACACCATTACAAAAGGCAAGTGTCGGGGTATGTTGCTAACCCAAAGGCTGTCTTCCTCTGGTTGTTTGAGTCCACCTAGAGCTCCAAGGGATAAAGATGGACAATATCTTCCTGTATGATTTATAGCATTGGAAGGACACCTGTGAGTCGGCTCCAACTTGAAGGACATAACTTTGACATCATCACCTAACTGACACATTATTACATAAATACAAACCAACTTTAAACTTAACAGTAATTAACTCAATATGGACTGACAAGAAGTCATGAAGCTGGAAAAGAGATTTAAAAAAAATAAGGACATGGACACTAGAACAAGATCTTTTCAATTTAAAGAATTATCACAATATGAAACCACTTATGGCTTACTTGTATATCTGTATCATCTATATCTATGCCTATGCCTGTCTATCTATCTATCTATCTATCTATCTATCTATCTATCTATCTATCATCTATCTATCTATCTATCATCTATCCTCACCTTTCATCCAATTAGCAGCACTATGATAGATGGAGAAAAGATAGAGATTGTTAACAATTTTATCTTGCTTGGATCCACAATTAACACTCTTGGCACCAGTAGTCAGGAAATCAAAAGACAAATTATATTATGAAAATCCACTCTCAGGGACCTTTCCAGAGAGCTGAAGAGCAATGATTTTGGTCTAGAGACTAAGGTGTGTGCCTGATCCATGCTATGATCTTAACAATTACTTGCTATGCATCAGAGAGCTGGACAATGACTAAGAATGATAAAATATTAATGAATGCATTTAAGTTGAGGTGCTGGAGAAGAGTATTGAAGATACCATGAACTGCCAAGAGATCAAACAGGACTGTCCTAGAGAGGGTAAAACTAGGTTGCTTCTTGGAAGCAAGGATTTTGCAGTTCTGTCTCAGATACTTTGGCTATGTTGCCAAAAGGGACCAGTCTTTGAAGAAGGACATCATGTTTGGAAGGGGAGAAGGTCAACTCAGAAGAGGAAGACACAGTAACTGAAGTAAAGGGGGTAGATGTGTTGGAGCTGGTGAGATTAGTTAAGGATAGGACAAGATTCAGAGCTATTATACATAGGGTACTGTAAGTCTCAGTCGACTCAACAGCACATAAAAACAGCAACAATATATAAATATAATAATTTATATCTGTAAGTATGGGGAGCTCTGGTGGCCTAGTGGTAAGAAGCTGCACTGCAATCCTGAACGTATGCATTTCACCAGTCAATACCACAGGTCGTTGTCTCACATCCAAAAAACCAGAAGTGATGAGCCAGATGTAGGATCTAAATCTAAAACCAACTTGAATGTCCGCTATGGGTTGGTTCTGACTCAGCAACACACAACAACAATAACATATTAAAAGGAGCTTTACTTGTATACTTCTTGTTGATGTATATTCTTGAGCCCAAACCTACCTCATAGCAGAACCTCCAGCAGGTTTTCAGAAGCAGTTTAAATATATTGGAGGAAATTTTCCATTGTTATCCTGTGGAGAAACTGGTGGATTCAACCATATGCCTTTGAGATTGCAGTACACCTTCTTACCACTAGGTCACCAGAGGGAAGATTCAACAACCTATGTTATGCATATGACACAATCGTGCTTGAAGAGGATATTAAATGCTTGCTGCAGAAGGCCAAGAACTACAACCTTCATAATAGATTGCATCTTAACATTAAGAAAACAAAGGTCCTCACCACAGAGCCAAGAGTCGAGTCAACACCATGATGAATGGAGAAAGGATTGGAGCTGTCAATTATTTCATCTTGCCTGGATCAACAACCCTTGGTACCAGCAGTCACAAAATCAGGAAATGTATTACTTTGGACAAGCCTGTTGTCAGGAACTTCTCAAAAACACTTAATAATCTTTATGTCAGTTTGAAGACTAAGTAAGGTATGCCTAATTCAGGCCATAGTCTTTTCAATCTCCTGGGTAATGACTAAGGACAATGGAAGGATAATTGATGCCATTGAGTTGTGGTGCTGGAGAAAAGTACTGAATAGCCCATGGACTGCCAAAAGAACAAACAGGTATTTCTTGAATATATGAAGTGTAGCTATACTGCTCCTTGTAGACAAAAACTGACAGTTTTATTTCTAATATTTTGGACATGTTACTAGGTGAAATTATTCCTTTAAAAAGGACACCATGTTTTGAAAGATGGAGGATCAGAAAAAGAAAGGAAGACCCCCAATGAGATGGATTAACATAATTCCAGCAGCAATGGGCTTGAGTAAGTAGGAGATGATGAGGATGGCATAGAATAGGACAGGTTTCATAGAGTCACTATAAGGCATACTCGTCTTGACAGCACTAAGAACAACAATAAGAGTGGCACATGCTATTATTTGCTGTGCTGTTAGGCTAAAGGTCAGTGG
>NW_006399789.1:14458799-14466930 GCF_000299155.1 Elephantulus edwardii
AACAACAACAACAACAACATATCTACTTGAAGGCAATCAATAACAACAACAATAACATACATAAATGTAGGAGCTCTGGTGGCTTAGAGGCAAGAAGCTGTGCTGCAATCCTGAAGGCACAGGGTTTGTGGCTACCAGCTGCTCCATGGGAGAAGGATGGGCAATATGGACTGTATCTCAACATCAAGAAAACAAAAATCCTTATCATTAGACGAATAAGCAATATAATAACAGATAGAGAAATGATTCAAATTGTCGATGATTTCTTCTTACTTGGATTCATAATCAACATCCTTGTTACCAACAGTCAGGAGATCAGGAGATCAGGAGATGTATTGCACTGGGAAAGTACGCAGCCAAGGACTTCAGTTTGAAGACTATAAAGTGTGCATAATTCAGGCCATGGTCTTTTCAATTACTTGCTACACTTCTGAGAGCTGGACACTGAATAGAGATGACAGACAAAGAATCTATGACTTTGGAATGTGGTATTATAAAAGAATACTGAATATCTAATGAACTACCAAGAGAATAAACAAATATATCCTGGAGAAAGGGCAGCTGGAGTACTCTTTGGAGGCAAGGATGGAGCAGCTTTGTCTCATATACTTTGGCATGCTGGTACGAGAAGCTATTCCTTAGAGAAGGACATCATGTTTTGGAAAAGTGGCGAGTGAAAGAGAGGAATACCTTCAATGATATGTATTGATGCAGTGAGCGCAGCAATGGGCTCAGTGGGTAAAAATTGATGAAGATGGCACAGGGTAGGACATGGTGCGTATTCGTAGTTCACACAGTCGCTATGAGTCATACTTGACTCAATGTCATGCAACAACAATAATATATCACAAGAGCGCTAATATTTTAAAACTTCTATTTCTATCTATTAGGAGGAAGAAAGATTGGGAAAGTGAAAACAAATTTCATAAGGTATTAAAATATTCCCATCTATAGGCATTGCTGCAGGGAACTCTGTTGGCATTATCCATAGGAAGCAGTGCTGCTAACTTGAAAGCAGTGCCTCTCTGTCAGTTGGAACCCATTAGCAGCTCCAAAGGAGAAACATGGACAATCTCCTCCATGGCAATTTACAGCCCTGCAAAAAACTACTTGGGGATCAGCTATTAGTGGTTTCTTTTGATTTAACTGGCAATGAGTTGAGTTTAGTTACTATATTTCTTTAAACCATAATCTATTGTCATGTTTTAAAAAGCAAACTTACTGTTTCCATTTTATAGAAGAGCTAAGAATTTTACTTTCTTTGAAGCCTCATATTACAAAAAAAGTATGTCAGACAAAGCTTCAGAATCCTTGACTCCAAGGAGCACTCCAGCTTCACCCTCTCCAGGACAAACCCGTTTGTTCTCTTAGCAGTTCATGGTATTTTCAACACTCTTCTCCAGCACCACAGTTCAAAGACATCAATTCTCTTTCTATAATCCTTATTCATTGTCCAACTCTCTGATGCATAACAAATAATTGCGAAGACTGTAGCCTGGATCAGGTGCACCTTAGTCTCCAGCATGATGTCATTGCTCTTCAGTACTCTTGAGAGGTCCCTCACAGCTGATTTTCCCAAAGCAATTTGTGTCCTGATTTCCTGGCTGTTGTTACCAAGAGTGTTGATTGTGGAACAAAGTTGACTGTGGAACTGTTAACTATCTCAATCTCTTCACCATCCATACTGATGCTGCCAATTGGCCCAGTGGTGAGAATCTTTGTTTTCTTGATGTTGAGCTTCAATCCATATTGAAGACTGCAGTACTTGACCTTCTGCAGCAAACTCTTCAGGTCCTCCTCAGTTTCAGCAAGCAGGGTTGTGTCATCTGCATAACGCAGGTTGTTGGTGATTCTTCCACCAACCCTGATGCCACATTCCTCCACATACAGCCCAGTGTCTTGGATGATCTGTTCTACATACAGATTGAAAAGGTAGAGAGACAAAATACATCCCTGATGGACCCCCTTCTTGATTTTGAACCATGTAGTGTCTCCTTGCTCTGTTCTGATGACTGCCTCTTGGTCCAAGTATAGGTTTCGCATTAGCACAATCAAATGTTCTGGGATTCCCATTCTTCTCAACGTCAGCCATAGCTTGTTTGATCCACATAGTCAATAGCCTTTGCACAGTCAATGAAGCACAGACAGATATTCTTCTGGTATTCTCTGCTTTCTTCCAAGATCCATCTAACATTAGCTATAATATCCATAGTACCACCACCTCTTCTAAATCCAGCCTGCACCTCTGGCAGTTCTCTGTTTACATACTGCTCCAAACGTTTTTGGATAATTTTCAGCAGAATCTTGCTTGCATGTGATATTAATGATATTGTTCGATAATTTCCACACTCTGTTGGGTCACCTTTCTTTGGAATGGGAACAAATATCAATCTCTTCCAGTCAGTTGGCCAGCTGGTTGTCCTCCAGATTTCTTGGCAAAACTTAGTGAGCACATCCAGGGAAGCGTCTGTTGTTGAAATAAATCAATTGGTATGCTGTCAACTCCTGAAGCCTTGTGTTTTGCCAATTCCTTCAGAGCAACTTGAACTTCCTTTATTAACATAGGCTCTTGCTCATATGTTATTTCATGAAATTCCTCTGTGTCAGCCAATTCCTTCTGATACAGTGACTCTGTACACTCCTTCCATCTTCTTTTGATACTTCCTGGATCATTTAAGGTTCTACCCAAACTATCCTTAAATATTGCCACCCATGGCTTGAATTTGGTTTTTCAACTCCTTCAGCTTAAGAAACGCTGAGTGAGTTTGGCCCTTTTGATTTTCTGACTCCAGCTCTCTGCACATTTCATTGCAGTATCTTGCTTTGTCGTCCCAAACTGCCTTTTGAAATTTTCTGTTCAGCTCTTTGATTTCTTGATTCCTTCCTTTACCTTTGGCTTCTCAGCACTCTAATGCAATCCTCAAGAGTCTCATCTGACATCCATCTTGGTCTTTTTTCTTCTTCAGCCTTTGTAATGATCTAGATGTGTAAAACATCTATCTCTATAAAAAAAGAAAACAATATCTTACAAATATCTCATTTTATCATCAAAGTATACTTTTAATGTAATATAAGATGCTAATCTTTAGGTCATTGAGAGAACTTCAAAATAAAGTTAAATTATTGCTTACTTATTTAAAAAACCTAAAGTATTAATGCTATTTGCACACCACAGAATTTCAGAGGTTAAATACCCACCACAAGTAATAAAAAGCAATGCATAGTAAAGGAATGCAGGAATTATGGTCAAGGTGGGATTTCTATTTGGGGTCTGGCTAAGAGGCCTGCAACAGTACTGTCAATGTTAGAATGATCTTCTCATTTAAGAAGCATATTTCATACATCATGAACACAAAGTATTTCTTTTTCTTTAAGGAGTTCTTTTCATCTTTGTCAAGCACCAGCTTCCCTTAAAAACCACCCTCCAACCTCAGTATCATAGGATGAGTTTTTACACTCATCACTCAATAAGTGTTGATCTGCTAAACATAGGATTGGTGTTTATAATTAAATGAGGGGAAACTCCCCACCCTTCTACTTACCAATGGCAGCTTCACACATAACTTCTAAGTGCCAGTTCACATCTCACTTCTTTCTCAAAGTTTTAATGATCATGTTCCCGTTAACATTAAACCTTCCTTAGTCTCTTGACTCAAAGGGTCAGAAAGAACCCTTCACACTCATCAAATGGAACTTCTCATATTTAGAATGATGATAACAAGACTTAACATTAAACCTTCCTTAGTCTCTTGACTCAAAGGGTCAGAAAGAAACCTTCACACTCATCAAATGGAACTTCTCATATTTAGAATTATGATAACAAGACTATGTTTTGACTTGCCAAAGATTTCACAACTAGACAACAGCAGGGTACAAATCAGAATTCAAGATAGCTGTTTCCAGACCATTTATCTTCAACAGAACATGCTGTTACATAATTTGCTCCTACCATGTTTATTATTATTACATGCATCAATATGCTTTTGATTCCTTTCTCAACTTTTAATCTCTTTAGGAGAAAAGATTCTTGATTTTTCATCCCACTAGTAGCTCTCATGCAGCATAGCCATGAGCTTATGTTTGATAATAATAAGGACATTTATTTCTAATGAACCCAAAATAAATATCTTCTAAGCATTGTAAAATAGAGATAATAAGCTCCTAAAACTAGAGATTATATCCTGACAATGAGTAATATATAACTTGTAAGTCAAAGACATCTAGAAAATACAGCACACTTTTTTGCCTATGAAATTTGTGAACTGCCTTGTCCTTTAGACTGGGGTGAAAGGAAAGAAGTGACACCATTCTTGAAACATACTTACAGAGTTCTTGTTTAAAGTCATCAACAAACAAAACCTGAAGCACATGCATTATTTCCATTCACTCTCTCGTTGTCGTGAAGCCAGACCAACTCATAGTTGACTTGACATTGGGTCTTTAGAGGTAATAAACCCCCAGGAAGAGATGGATCATCTTTCTTCCATGGAGTTGATTCAAATCACTATAAGCATCTGGGCTTTGGGTTAGCAGTGCGACTAATTATTGCACTAAATCACGAGAATTTCCCATTATTATTACTTCCATTACTGTTGTTGATGATGATGATTACCTTCAAGCTGAGCACAACTCATAGCGACCCTATGAACAAAAGGCCTGAATCCCCTCTGCAACTATCAACATTTATCAAAGTTCATAGAGTTTCCAGAGGCAAGTTGTTTAGGAAGTTGATGCCACTCCTGCCAAATAAAATATTCACCTCTTCCACAAGATCTTTCTTGATATAAATTACCTTTAGTTTTCTGAGCTTAGGGCACTTTTGCTATTGCCTTGAATACCAAAGAATAAAGTTTTTAAATAATCAATATTAATGATGATGCCATGAAACACTACAGAATACCATTTACAAAATATTTAACTTACCTTAAATAGGATTCACTTTTTGGAAGAGTTCAAAAGAAAAATTCAAAAAGAATTCTGATGATGTATTCAAGAGCTAGATTTAATCTGTTTGACTTTTCTCAGAAATTGGCTTTGGAAAGTAGACTATTACTGTGTAAAGGATCACCATTATCTATTTTGATAAATTAACATGATTCAATATGCAAACTGATAGCAAAATTGAAGATGAAACCTGGGGTGGGAGGGGGATATAGAGTATATATTTTAACAATATTGGGTAGAGGACAACTTTTCTGTTTTTATTCCATTCTTCATCACTATGAAGACAAAATCTCGAAAGTTATACTGTTAGTGAGAACAGCACACTTCCAAAAATTTTTCATATTTGCAAGGGCTTTTCAACAATAAATTCGTTTCTTTGTCAAGAGACTGTACAAATGTTGTCTGCTTAACTGAAGGTTGTCTACTTAGAAATTAAAAACTTTAAAGACTAAAAATAGGACTCCAGGTACTTAATGGTTTAATTTTTTTTTCTTTTGCATTTGGAAGTCTTCACTCCATTTAAACAATCAGATTTTACTGTAATTATTTTCCATAATGTATTTTGGATAAAATAAATCATATGTGTTTATCTAGTTCTTTCTCTCCTGGGATCAAGAAGTAGTAAGAATATAAAGTCTCTGAAATATTAAATATGTGCAATATTAAATGCAATTTTTTTTATTTTGGAGTATCTCTTTGCTTTTAACATGTAAAAGCTACAAGTAGCTGTCAGTTACAACCAATGACAACTTTATTTGTGCCAGAGTAAAACTGTGTCACATAGAATTTTTCAATGGCTGATTTTTCCAAAGTAGATCAGTAGGTCTTGCTTCAAAGAAGTTGTAGATGAACTTGAACCAGTAACCTTTCACTTTAGCCAGATGTTTAACAAATTGCCCCACCCAGAGGACTCATGTAGAAATATTAGCCTTATTAGAAATAAAAGATGCATAGCCTCACAGTTGGAAACTCTATTCCAATTAGCTAATCATTCAAGTAGGATAAAAATCTTCAATTTCCCTGGAAACTTAAAGAAATAAATCAATTTCTTCAAAAATTTAAAATAATTTTTGCCACTCAAGAAAAAAAAGTTTGTGCAATTACTTGCTATGCTTAAGAGAGCTGAACAATGACAAAGATGACAGAAGAATTGATGCTTTTAATTGTGGTGCTGGAGAAGAGTTTTGGACATACATACCACACACTGCGAGAGAATAAAGAAATCTTTCCTAGAGAGGGTGAAACCAAGCTGCTCATTAAAGGCAAGGATTTGGAAGCTCTGTCTCACATACTTTGGGCATGTGGTTAAGAGGGATCAGTCCTTGGAAAGGGACATCATGCTTGGAAGGGCAAAGAGACAACACCGGAGATGAAAACTCTGAATGAGATGGATTGACGCAGTAACTAGGATAATGGGCATAGATTTGTCAGAGACAGTGAGACTAGCTCAGGATAGGGTAAGTTTCAGAGCTGTTGTACATAAGGTCTCTATAAATGGCAGGTGACTCAATGGCACATAACAATTAACAACAAGAATAAGAAAACAACCCATTTTTATGAATAGCAACTTGTTGATAGAGGCCTTTGAGTCCAACTCAGAGCAACCCTATGAACAACAAACTGGAACTTTCTCCTCTGTCGCTCCTTCCTCATCATCAATGCCATTTCCAGCCCCGGTGTCAGCGCACCTCCTTGAAGGTTGTCCTTTTTGACAACCTTATACTTTTCCCAGCACGATGTCTTTTTCCAAGGGTTGGAACCTCCTGATAACATACATACGGCATGGAAAATGAAGTTTTTCAGCAAGCAAAATCTTGATGGAGATTATTTTAAATTACTAGAAGAGTGCATCAACAGGAAACCGCCAGAAATTCAGGCTGGATTTAGAAGTTTCTGTGAAACTCAGAATATCATTGCTGATGTCAGGTGGATGTTGATGGAAAGAAGATAATGACGGAAAGATGTTTCCTTGTGCTCTATTAACAATGCAAAGGCATTTGACTGTGTGGGTCCTCACAAATTATGGCTAACATCAAAAAGAATGAGAATCCCAGGACAATTAATTGTGCTTGTGCAAAACCTAATCATAGACCAAGAAGCAGTTGTCTGAATAGACCAAAGTAACACTGCATACTTTAAAATTGGGAAAATTGTTCTCTGTCTGGCAGCATGCCATGAGATTTTAGATTCCTCCACTGACTTTCCAGGGCTATTTCTCCCACTTTCTTTATTTTTCTCTTTTACTCTTCCACATGGCCTATTTCTTTCAGTAACCATACCTCCTTTGTAGTACTTTAATAAACCTTTTTAACTTGTTTTCCTGAATTGAAAAAAACAAAAGTGGGAAAGGTGTAAGTCAGGGTTGAATTCATTTTCCACACCTATTCAATATGTGTGCTGAGCAAATCCAGGAAACTAGACTATATAAAGAAGGATGCCACATCAGGATTAGAGGAAGACTCATCAACAACCTAGGTTACAGAGATGATATAATTTTGCTTTTAAAAAGTACCGAAAACTTAAAGCACTTACTGAAGAAGATCAAAGACTACAACATTCAACACGGATTGCATCTCATCATCAGGAGGAAAAAATCATCATCACGAGACCATATGAAATATCATGACAGATGAAGAAAAGATTAAAGTTGCCAATAAATTTGTTTCAATTGAATCGATAATCAACCCCAATGGTAGCATCAGTTGAGAAACTGAAAGGTGTGTTGCATTGAGAAATTTTTATGTCAAGGATTTCTTGAAAGTGCTAAAGAGGTAGAGTATCAGTTTAAAAACTGAGGTGTTCCTAATCCAAGTCACGGTATTTCAATGGATTCATTTTATTGGAAAAAGACACTGTCAAAAATGTCCCCCAAGTGCTAAAAAGTGACAGTATCAGTTTAAAGGCTAAGGTATGGCTGAAGAAAGCCATAGTATATCTTATGGCTTACTGTGCACCTGAAAGTTGGGTAAGTAATAAGAAAAACCGAAGAAGTCATTAGATTTATACGACCCAGACTCAGAATGTGATATTTAATAAACTGTTCTTTTTGTCCAGCCACACAATAAATCAGTACATTCTTTTTTTTTTTTTTGCTTAAACAAATTGAGATTTATTATAAAAAATATTGATATGGCTATCTAGGATTAGAGCAGGGTTCCAGTGTTACCATTTTTTTTCTATATTTTAT
>NW_006399789.1:14468412-14475454 GCF_000299155.1 Elephantulus edwardii
TTCTCCAGTAGGGTAAAAAGGGAAGCCACTGACTGGGAAAAAGTATTCGGTAATATCAAATCAGTACATTCTAACTCAGGTCTCAGAAACGCCTTTTTTCTTTTCATTTAAAAGCCTCTAATTTTTAAAGCTGTGTTTTGCAACCATGGCAAAGGTTTTTTCTTCATGGGAAAGCTTCGTCTTACATATTGCTAGGAGAGGCTATTCCTTGGAGAGGGATATCATGCTCGGAAAGACAGAGGGGTGGGGAAAGAGAGGAAGTTCTCCAACTAGATGGATTGACACAGTGACTGCAGCAATGGGTTCCAGTATGTTCGAGATTGTGAAGGTGGTACAGCATAGGACAGGGTTCAGAACTGTTATACAGAGGGTCCCTATGAGTTGTACTCAACTTGACAACACCTAATAAAAACAACAGCAACTAGCACATCAAGTATTAAGAAATAACAAAGTACCAGATTCTTTAGTAAAGTGCATCCTATCTTTCTAAATGCCCCAGTGGGTTCATAACCTACATGACATCTGGCTGAAAGGATGAGAAGCTGTCTCCTGGGATTTTTCTGCACTTGGAGAAAACAGGGACTTCAAAGGAAAAAACTATCTATGGTTAGCCGGAGTCAGTAATACCTTTTTAAGAATGCTTGTTTACGTGACATTCTACCATTCCAATGATAGCGCTAGGGGGATATAATCCAGAAAGCAACATTCCCAAGAATGCTACAAATTCCAGGACAACCAGAGGGTGTGCCTATTCACCACTGACACCCACAGCCTGGGAGCCTGCAGCCTGGCCATGCGGTCATGCCTTGGACCATTAGTTCCCTATGTCTCTGAAATTAACCCATGAAAGGGGTGTCAAACTCAAAATGCACAGAGCAGACTTGAATTAAACTCCCATTGGGACTCAAAGTGGAAAACTCTGAATCTTTCTCCCTCCATCCACTCATTCTTTCAAAAGGTTGTTACAAAATTAAAGAAGTTCTTTTCTTGGTGTTATTTCATATTATCTGTCAACTCTGTCACTCAAAGTGTAAAACATCAAGGGATCTCTGGCCTGGAGGGTGCTAGACTGTTACTTAGAGACTGTTTCTTTATGAGGCAATGGCGTGGCAGAGGGCATGCCTTCTCTGCTTACCTTGGCAACTGTGACTCGCTGAATGCTGTCCTCATGAATGCAAGCCTTTCACTGCCATCTGGACATGCCCACAGGTATAAATAATAAACACTTTTTTCCCTTCTTCTTCTTCTTGAAGAGGAGCTGGGAATACAAGTTACATCAATAAACCTCTTGCATGACATGCAAAGCCATATGGCAGGATAGCTTTATCACACTGGAGTTGATGTAACATAAATCACTAATGGCACCACTCCAAACAAGGCCAGGTTAGGTGTTGGGTTTATATGTCCTTCAATCTTACCAGGAAAACCGTATGCTTTTTGTTGAGAAATGAGATTTTGATAAGGTAGTCAATAGACACTGTCACTATAACATAGATGACCACAGGGTTCAATTTAAGAGTAAATGCACCACCGTAAGTGTCAGGGAAAAGGTATTCATTCCCCACCAGAATTTCTCCAGGTGAAAATCCAACAGTAGAGAATCTTTCCCTTGGCTTGGTGAAATAAGACTGGCACTTTCTCTATTCAAAGGCATTTTTATGTCCTTCATAGACAAACATTACAGATGAAATTCTTAAAATATTTATGTGAACATAGACTCTATGCTCAGAGGAAGGGGGTAAAGAATGAAACAAGGGCTCTGTTATGTTGTCCTGTATACAAAGTTGCTATGAACCTTGGAATTCAGGCATAACCACCTTTTAGCTTAATTCTTTCATTTGTCTCCTTTTTAAAAATTTTCATTTTTTAAAATAACTAATTAATCCCAAAAGTATGGTGTTTTCCACATATCTATGTCATGTTCAGAGTCCCTATACTTCTTTGAGTGATGTGCCAGTCGTGGTAATGGGCACCCATGGTGGACAGTGCTGGCTGGAGCTTCCTGACTAAATCAAGCCTGGAAGCAGGAGCAGCATCCACTTCCGAAATGGCTTGCCTCCAGAAACTCTATGTATGAACAGTGCTCAGGATGTTCGTTCATAGGGTCGCTATGAGTCATCTACGGCTCAACGGCATCAAACAACAACAACAACAACATGTCATGTTCATTCATAAATACACTCAAACAGAAGTACGATACAAGGAAACTCATGACAGTCCTGTTTTTCCCAAGTGTTTTTAGATTTAGACCTTTGACAAGGTGCCATCTTACCACATTATTATCACTCAAGGTAGAAAATATTTGCATTTTCCTTCTCTGACAGATACAGATTCTGACTTCTGCATGTTTGAAAAAAAAAATAGAACAATAAAACCCTGACTGCCACTCATTCCAAATCATAGCACCTGTACAGAAGAGAGTAGAATGGCCCCGGCTGTATGGTTTCCAACGTTGTAAGTCATTGCAGGACTGCCACCCTCCATCTGTGGTGGGTAGGTTTGAACTGTCGCCCATTCGGTTAGTGGTCCACCACTTAATTCACTCTGCCACCAGAGCTCCTTTTGGTAGGTTTTGCTGTGTAAAATCCTAGCTATATTCAAGCTTAAATAACCATATAACCTTGGTCACCCTTGAACAAGGAATGGTGAAAAATCATAAGGAAAACATTCATGGAAATGAGAAGATGGAAACAAGAAGAAAAGGTAAAGAATTATGTAAAAATGGCTTCAATGTTCCCCTAATTTTGCCACTTATGAAAAGGCACATCTT
This sequence comes from Elephantulus edwardii, assembly GCF_000299155.1. NCBI lineage: Eukaryota > Metazoa > Chordata > Mammalia > Macroscelidea > Macroscelididae > Elephantulus > Elephantulus edwardii. The sequence goes on from NW_006399789.1 coordinate 14,471,183, forward strand.
AAAATTCTTATTAATTGAGGAAAGACAAACTTTATGGTCAAGTAAAATTTTACAAAAACGGTATCATTCATAATAGCTGTGCCACAACCATTGAGTAATCTGGTAAACTCTCAAACATGATTTGAGATGGATGGAATTTGGGAAGCCTTACATTATATCACCTTCCTTAACAAGAAGGCGTTTTTTTTTTTTAACATCCTTGTTGATAATAAAACAATTTAGCTCACTAAAAAGCTTTGTTTATAAGATATAAAATGTTCATTTTTCAAGAAGTTAAATTGATTTGGGCTTTTCCTTTTGCCTTTAGAAGTTCAGGATATTTCAAGCAGTAACTGTTACATTCTGTCTAGCAAGCCTAGATTATGGACAGTGATCTAACCTCTTGGAAAAGACATGGAGTTCACCCAAAAACTGAGAGAGACATTCTCTCGCCCCAGCCGCCAGCTCATAGGTTTCAAAGCTCTGGGACAAACCTTATGAACAGCTTGGGGCGCTAGCATGTAAGCCGGCAGTGGTAGTGCCAATTCAAACACAGAAAGCACTTGAACAGGTATAAACAGCAGCCACACACCAAGCCAGACCCAGAAGGCAGGCAGGCGGGGCAGAGGGGAGAAACCTCGCCTGCGTCATAGTCCATCAGGCCTCTCCTGGGTCCAGAGGCACAGGGAACAAAAGAAACAGCCCCAGATCGCACTCTGAGGAACTGTGAGGTCTCAGAGCAAATCAGAAACAACGGGTACCTAGAACAGACTCTAGAAACAACTTTCTTCCCTCAGAGAGAACAGTCCTGAAGATATATACATTCCCGAGTCACATATCATGTACAAATGACTTAGCACAAGTTAGTAACCTATAATCCTTACACTTAGCCACAAAATTGGCCTTTGATGGAACACATAAAAACTAAAGCCGTTGCTTTATCCTTTGGAGATTTTGCTTTTATTCTTATTTTACCAGCTTTTACTTTCCGTCTCTTAATTTTACATAGAGAACTTGGCTTTCAATGTATTGATATAAACTGCTACTATCAGACTTTGAATACTCTCATAGCCACTCTTGTTCTTTCTAGGTGTATCAGGGGACCAAAAAGAATGTTTCCACGCTGAAAGAGTAAAAAGAGACAGAATTGGACCTGAAGTTACTGAACTACTTCACAAGCATTCGCTCTGCGGTGGGGTTTTTAAAGACATACTAGCAACCATTGAGGGCATTATTCACTTACATGCAAACAACGCCAGACAAAATCCCTTTTAAATATGGTATAAAAACATTCTCTTGGCCTAATGGTTTGTTCTACCCTTCCCCTCCACTATCTCTTTGTCATGGTGTAGTGGTTTTCATGTTGCTGTTGAGAGCTTTGCTGCCAGACTTAAACACCAGGGAGCTGAAACCTAGTGAACAGACTTCTGGGGAATTTCAATCTAGGAAAATAAAGTGTGATGTTATTCTTCTCAAAATTGGTCAGTGAAGACCTGCTGGGTCCCGGCAGCATACTATCTGATACAGTGCTGGATGAGGAACTCGGAGGCTGAAGGCTCGCCATATAAACAGTGGATGTGAAAACGGACTTGAACAAATCAGCAACTGTGAACACGGAAAAGCACAGGGCAACTTTCATTCTATTGTGCATCGTATCTCCGAGAATCAGAAGCAACTTGATGGCAACTAACAACAACAAAGAGTTAGCTGGCTAATCTCTTAGAAATGTTCTTTTTTATACTTTTTCTTGATTATGCATTTAATTGTAGTTCATTTCAAATTAATTTCAGGAACCCTCAAGTTGTTCACTCACTCCCTCAACTACTATGTATTGAGGTCCCTACTAGATGTATTACAATACTGCTAAAAGTATAAAAGACATTTACATCCCCTTGTCAAGAAATATAGAATCTACATGGAAAAAATAGACTTCAGAATGATAATTTGTAAATTTTGTTACAAAACCTCCAAACTACTCAATAATGTTTTCTCAACACTACTCAAGGAACTCTTATACATTATGGGTGGGATTGTAAAATGATACAACCACTCTGGAAGGCAGCTTGGCATTTCCTCAAAAAGCTAGTAGGGACCTCAAACTTACAGAACTATTTGGACCATTCAAAAGCATGTTGACTATTAGCTCTGACTAGAACTAAGTAGAAGAAACAAACACTTATCCAACAGGGGCTGGCCTCTGCTTTTTCTAAGTCATCAAACTCTGAACCTCTATAAAACACTTCATAATGGGCTCACTGGTTTCTATTTTAGTTCTACTTATTAATCTAGCAGTAATTCAATCCTACATCACTTCAAAATGATGTGGCTCTTGAATTGGTTTTGAACACTTCTAAATTACTTCTCAAATCTGGCTGAAACTTATATGACCAGTTAAAATGAAAAGGCAAGGTTTAATGAGGGTTTATTTGAGGTTTTTTGGTTGGTTTTGATTTTTTTTTACATTTTCAGATATATAGAGTCAACTTAAAAATCTTAGAAGAGTCTTTTTCTGAATTTTTTGAAATTTGTTTACATTGTGTTTCACACTTTCCTTCATTGATATTATTTTTAATGCAATAATTCCCATATATTGTTTTTATAAAATTAATCACAATTATCTTTGTGTTTTATAAAATTAACTATGTTCCCCATAACCCCATTGTTTCAGGTCCCCATCAGATCCTTCCCATTTTCTTTACCTTCCTCCCTCCAACTTTGATCCTGTGATTTCTCCCCTACCTATCTTCACCCCTTTGTTCCCTTGGACTCCCATACCCATTTTACTAGTTATCCTTCTATTTTTATAATAATAGTCTTATATAGTATTTGTTTTTATTAAAATGAGTTAGTTCATTCAGCATAATCAGTCTCTCTTAAGTTATGTAGCATTTCTCAAAATCATTGCTCCTGAGTGTTGCATAGTATTCCATCATGAGAATGAACCACAATTTCTCAGTTCATTCTTGTTGTTGGATATTTTGGCTGCTTATTTGTTTAGTAATATAAAATATTAACTTTATTTGAATCATTTGTTTATTTATGTATTTAGTTACAAAGTTGATCCAACCTTGAAGACCTCATAGTATCATTTCAGTAAATTTCAGAAAATTACTACAGTAATTGGCTTGAGTATGGCCAAGATCAAGGGGTCCTGAGAAGACAAAGTTCCTATCTGTTGTAGTTTACTCGATTCTATGAGTTGTAGTTGACTTACAGTCAGCTAATAACAACAGCAACAACAATATGATCTATGTTCTTATTGTTAAGTGTTCTCATGTCGTAGACGACTTTTAGTGACCCTATGAACAAAAGACATGAACACTTGTATAACTTTCATCATTTCTTGACATCGTTTCTTGAAGTTCATAGGGTTTCCAGAGGCAAGCTATTTCAGAAGTGGATGCCTCTCCTTCTTCTAAGTTTGTTTTGATCGCGGAGTGCCACCAAACACTGTCCACCATGGGTAACCATTATTGCATTTGACACATCAGTGTCACAGTGTTTAGCATCACAGCAACCACGAATTACCTCTGTACAGTGCTGCTGAGTCATAGACAACACACAGCGAAACTATGAACGAAAGACCTGAAGACTTATATAACTTTCATTGTTTCTCCAAGTTCATAGGTTTTCCGGAGGCATAGATGTTTTGTTTCCCACGAAGAATGAGAGAACCAATGGTTTCCTGCTTTCATGATTTGACTTTCTTTGTTGCTCAAGTCCTCTAGGTTCCAAGTGGGGATCTCAACTTATAAGTCTATAATAAAGCAGGCATTCTGTGAGCCTAGTCAGACATATCAATGCTTTCATTGCTTGTACTAGCTCTATAATTGCACATATTATCTTCCTATGTCAGACACAGAATTAGATTCACAAAAATAAAGCAATTTTCAGTTTCATACTGCTAATAACTCACAAACATAGAATTTAAAACCAAACTGGTTTTCTAAGATGAAAAGTCTTTCTGATGTATTGTTCTCAGTTCTCTACTCCACTTTCAGTTTGCCCACCACATACACCATGTATAAAATGTATAACATGTACATGTACGAAGTTTAAGAATTCTTTATAAGCCTCCTACAAAATATTAGTAATTCCCATTAAAGTTAAGAAAAAAGACATAGATATGTATTGTCACAATACTATTCAATATTAATCAGGAGATTATGGTTAATGCAAAATGAAACTAATAGAATAGATAAGACAGATTATATGACATGACAGCATATATATATATTTGCTTGATTACTGTTCTATGACACACAACATACATATATAGAGAGAGAAAGGGAG
>NW_006399789.1:14475575-14499810 GCF_000299155.1 Elephantulus edwardii
TGATCTAGTGGTAACAAACTGTACTGTCAATTGCAAGGCACATGGTTCAAGTCCACTAACTGCTCCTCAGGAGAAAGATCAGCAATCCCCTTGCATGTGATTTACTATTTCTGAAACTCGAAAAAAAGGTCAGCTATGAGTTCGTCCTTTTTGTATGGCAACGGGATTATATTTTATGTATGTGTGTGTGTGTACAGATATGAAGAGAAATAGCAAATAAAGAACTGCTGCCTTTAAATTTTGGTATTGGTAAGGGGTACTGGATATTCCCATGGACTTCCGAAAGAAGAAACAAATTTGTGTTGGAAAAAATTCAGTCAAAGTCCTCCCTGGAGGCAAGGATGGTGAAACTTGGTCTCACATCCTTTGGGTATGTTGTCAGGAGGGTCCAGTACCTGAAAAAGGACATTATGCTTAGAAAAGCAAAAGATCATCAGATGAGATGATCACAGAGATGGATTGACAAAACAACAAACTTGACAACAACAGACGTAAGCACAGAAGAGATGATGAGAATGGTGCAGGATTGGCCATAGCTCCATTCTGCTGTAAATAGGGTCACTATGCCATAGAGCAAACTAGACAACGTTTAGACTAATAATACATAAAACTCGAGTTATTTTTTAAAATAAATTTAAAAATACCAACTTAAATCAGAAATAAAATTTGAAGGAAGAGATACATCAAGCCAGGATCAATAATAGACTTATATTTTTTTAAAAAAATTCATTTTCATACAATAATTTGTTTATATTATGGTTCATTCATGTACATTTGTTTGGGTTTTATGTTATGAACATCAATGTACAAATCTTCATTTGTGTCTCAGTTCTAATTTCCTTGGGGTATATTTCCAGCAGTGGAATAGTTGGGTCATAGGGAATCTCTATGTTCACCTTTTTTCAGCAAACCCCAAACTGCCTTTTAGAGTGGTTGTACCATTTTACAATTCTACCAACAGGGAATAAGAGTTTCAATTTCCTCTCCAACATTTCCTCTTCAACATCCTCTCCAACATTTACGGCTTGCTATCCTTGTTAAACTTTGCAACTGCAATTGGAGTGACATGATATCTCACTGTGGTTTTAATTTGCGTCTCTTATTGTCAATGATTTTGAGCATTTTTTTTCCCCCATCTGTCTGCTGGTCATCTGAATGTCTTCTTCTGTGAAAGGTCTTTCCATATCTTTTGTCCATTTTCTAATTGGGTTATCAGTCTTTTCCTTGTGAAGGCCCTGTAGTATTCTGCAAATTTTCATTATGAGACCCTTGTCAGAGATGGCAGTACCAAATGATTGCCCCCACGTCCCCCCATCATCAGTGGTTTTTTTCCACCCTGTTGGAAAAATTTTTGATGCACACAGATATTTACTCTTTAGAAGATCCCGTTCATCGATAATTGTCCTTCCCTAGCTGAACATTTCTGGCTATAATTGCCAGCCTCTTTATGCCAGAGGCTAGGCCCTCTAAATTTTGTGTCATTTTGTCTCTTACAATCTTTTGGGCTTATTTTTTTGGGGGGGCGGGGAGTTGAACTTTACTCCTAGGTCTCTGATCCACCTTGAGTTCATTATGTGCATGATGTGAAATGTGAATTCTATTTTATCTTTCTGCAGGTTCACGAGCATCATTTGTTGAATAGGTTGTCATTTCCCCACGTGATAGGTTTTAATTCCTTTTTTTTTTCTTTTTTACATTTTTCCAGTAAGTCTTTATTATTAGTGAAGTCACAATTTAAGATTCCGGCAGAAAGGTAAGGTGGGCCAGTTCAGATCTTCCCAGAGAATGTGCCTTCTGCCCTGTGGTCATCCTGCTGATACCATTCACACACGGAGACATCACCGCCTTTGGCAGTCATTGTCTTTTGGCAGCGGTGGAAATCCAGGTGGTTTTGGCAGCAGTTCCTGGTTTGGTTCTGGTTGGGAAAGAGGCTATCAAAAGGGGCAGTTTGGTAGTTCTTGATTTTGGTCTTAATGTCTTTCCCCATGGTGGTGATTTCTAAAAACTCCCCTCAAAGCAGCGGCATCTCAATGTGACCCTCAGAAGAGATGTCTGTATGGGGCCAGCTTAATTCCTTTTTGAATACCAGTTGACCAAAGTAAGATGGTAAGTTTCTGGGTTTTCAATTCTGTTCCATTGATCTATGTGTCTGTAATTGCACCAGTACCATACTGCTTTTGTTATTAGAGCTGTGTAGTGGGTTTAGAGGTCAGGGAGTGCTATGCCTTCCACTTCATTTTTGTTCCTTAAAAAAAAAAGAAGTGCTTTATTTATTTATTTGGTATCTCTTTCCTTCCCAAATAAATTTATCAATTGTTTTTTCTCTCTCTTTGAAAAAGAAATTTGCTAATTGTATTGAGATTGCATTGAGTAAGTATTGAGATTGCACTGAGTAAGTAAACTGCTTTTGGCAGATTTTAATTTTCACTATGTTGAGTCTACCTATCCATGAACAAGGAACATTTTTCCATTTAGTTAGGTCTCTTGTTTTTTTGTCACAGTAGAGTTTTGTAGTTTTCTTTATAAAAAATTTTTTTCCATCTAGTTTGATTTATTCCCAAGTACCTCACTTTGTGGTTAGCTATTGTAAATGGCATTGCTTTTTCAGTTTCATTTTCTGTATTTTCTTTGTTACTATAGAGAAATTATATTGATTTTTATATATTGATCTTATACCGTGCCACTCTACTGAGCTGGTCTACATGGTCTGACTGTTTTTGTTTGGTTTTTGGTTGTTGTTAATTGTTGAGTCCTTGGAATCTTCTGTGTACACGATCATAGCATCTGCATATAGCAAGAATTTTGCCACTTCTTTGCCTTTATCTTATTTCCTTGTCATATTGCTCTAGAAAGTTCTTTCAATACAGTATTTAATAGGAATGGTGAAAGTGGGCATCTTTGTCTGGTCCCTATTCTCAAGGGAATGCCTTTAGACTTTCTCCATTGAAAATTATATTAGCTTTTGGTGTTGTTGATAACTTTTCATTATGTTGAGGAAATTTTCTTCTATCACCATTTTGCTGAATATTTTAGCTAGGAAGAGGTGTTAGATTTTTGTCAAAAGCCATTTTTCTCTGCATCAGTTGATGTGGTTCTTGCTTGGCTTTGTTAATATGATGAATTATGTTGATTGTTTTTCTTATGTTGAGCCATCCTTGTATGCATGTTATGAATGCCACTTGGCCAGGATGAATTATTTTTCTAATATACTATTGGATTCTATTGGCGAGTATATTGTTAAGAATTTTTGCACCTATATTTAAGAGAGGTATTGGTCTATCATTTTCTTTTTTTGTAATGCTTTTGACTGGTTTTGCTATTAGAATATGCTTTCTTCATAGAATGATGCTGGATATGTCTTTTTCTATTTTTTAGAATAATTGGAGTAGAATTGATGATAGTTCATCTCTGAGTGCTTGGTTGGATTCAGCTATAAAGCCATCTATATCAGGACTTTTATTGTGGGGAATCTCTTTATGTTCTTCACAGTTTCTTCTTTTGTGTTGGGTCTGTTCAAGTGCTCTACATTTGATCATGTCAGTCTAGGTAAGGTGTGAATTTCTAAGAATTTGTACATTTCTTCCAGGGTATAAAATTTATCAGAGTATAGCTTTTCATAATAAGCTGCTATTATCAATTTCATTTCAGCTTGTTCTGTTGTGATAATAATGGACATTTGAAAAGGGGACCAAAACTACTAATATTATTTGGCTCTTTTACAAAAGTTGTTCTGTGATAGTTGTTGTATGAAAACTCAGCCTCCAGTGAGTTCGCAGAGGCAGTAAATCACACAAGAGGAGACTACGCATCCTTCTTCTACAGGGAAACTGGTAGATTCAAACCATAAGCCTTTGGAATTGCAGAGATTCTCATTACTAGGTCATGGGAGCTCCCTTTTACAAAAGAATATGTTATAACCATCCAAAAAGTTTAACATTCATTCTCCCCAAATTAACTGAAAGTACAATGCAATATTAAACAAAACACTTGTTTTCTTTTAAGAACTTGAAAAAAATGATCACACACTTCATCTGGAAAAAATAATGCAAAAATGTAGGAAACATATTTTTGTAGAAGAATAATGATCAGAAACTTATTTACCAGACCTCAAAAATGTACTATAAAACTAAAATAATTAAGACAGGGTGGTATTGGTTCAAAAAGTGGTTAAGTTGATCAAAGGAATAGAATAGGGAGTCTGGAAAAGATCCACACATACTAGTTTGAGTCCTTTTATTGCTACAAGTAGATGGCTAACTTAAGTAAAATGAAAAATGCATCAAATAAAGCAATTTTTTTAAATGGAGAAACTAAGCCATAGAAATAGAAAAGATGTATCTGCGATTATAAAGAGACAAGAATCAACAAGTTCAACACTGTCAGATCTTCCCTATCTTCTCACTGCATTCTCTGCTTATTGGCTTGATTTTTCATTGCCACAAACTGTATTTCATACATAGTCGAAAGCACAGAATATCAAAGAGCACTTCACTCTTATTCTCAGAGCTTCAGGGTTTTTTTTGTTGCTAGTCCAAAAATCTCAGGGAAGGAAATCCTTGACAGTTCTAATCAGGTCCCTAAGAATGAAGCAATTAAATCAGTAAATAAGGCACGTTGAACCAAGGTGATAGCTGCCACACAATGGCTGAAGATGATGTACTGTACGGTTTTGTGTTTTTTTTTTTAAAAAAATCTATGAATTAGTTAAAAAATATAAACACTTTAATGTTCACTTTTTAAAGACAAGAAAGGATGTCCAATATTTGCACAAAGAATACTAAGGAATATAGATAAGAATGCATTTGAAAACAGCTTGAACATATCACAAAATGGTCAAATTAGCCCTTAATTTGGATGTCAAAATTCTAGAGAAAAAGAATTATACTAACACAAGGATAGAATCAGCAGAAATTATAATCTGGAGCTTTCAGCATTCATTCAGACTTAATGAGACAAAACAGGAGGTTAGAGATTTGAAAGAAAATGAACCAAAAGAATGCACGATTCCTCAGAAAAGGAGGAAGGAAATGGGGAGATAATATATGGACTTACAGTTTTATAATAACTTAGAATCACTTTAAGGACTTTTCAGAAAATGTAATAAATCTGTATGTTTATCTATGGCACAGGGAGTTACTTGATGTGGCTTTCTAGTCAAGGTTTTTGTAATTCACAAGTGAATGGATTGTTGTTGTTTTGTGCATCAAGTTGAAACTGACCTATAGCCGGTCCTCCCGCTGGTCATCAGAGACAGTTAATCACTCCTGTGGAACAGCTAGTAGATTTGAACCACTTGCCTTTGGGATTGATGCGTAGCTTCTTTCCAATAGGCCACTAGAGCTCCCAAGTTAATGGGTAGGACTATCAAATGTAGAGTGTTTGTGTCTCACCAAGAAGATTGCTAGTTTGTTAGTGATATAAGTAAGATACATGGCAACCTTGTTGAGAGGAACCACTAACAAAAAGAACTCTGGTGACCTAATGCATTAAAAGTTGCTAACTGAGAGGTCAACTGTTGAATTCACCAGCACTCGGTGGGAAGAAAACAGTCCCAGAAATCCAGTGGAAGGCATTATGATCAACTGGTTGGTAATGGGTTTGATTTTTGGCTGTTTGTTTTTCAAATGCAGACATAGGGATTGGTTCGTTTTGCCATCCCATCAGGCTTAAAATGAGGTATCCTAGAGAAAGAAGAGGAACATCTGCCTATCACTGAGAAAGCAGAGCCTGAGACTAGCAAGTGCTGAGATCCCTGTACTAAAACGTCCTTGATCCAAAAGTGCTGTAACACCAGAGAGATGGCGGCAACAGATGCCGCAGAGGTGACAGAACCAGACAACCAGAGGGAGACAAGAGTTTGGGGATCCTAGACTGGAGATCAGCAAAGCTGAATGTCTGTGAGGTAGGAGGCTTACTGACAGAGTTACTTTGACCATTTGTCACAAAACTGGGTTCATCAACCCACAGAGCTGGAATCAAGCACCTTTGGACCTAGACTTGCTTAGCAAAATAGAGTTGGGACTGTTGTGGTTGTTTACTGTTAAGTCAGAACTGGCCCATAGCTGACTCTCCAGCAGATGTTCAGAAGCAGTAAACCACACAGAAAGATACTGGCCATCTTTCTCTGATGGAGCAGCTGGTGGGTTCAAATCACATACTTTTAGGTTGGCAGGGCAACTCCTTACCACTAAGCCTCCAGAGCTCCACATTAAAGGCTGCTGTTATTGTTAGGTGCTGTCAAGTATGACTCAACAAACAACAGACCTAAATCCTGTCCTATCCTGTGCTATTATCATCATCTTGACACGTTGGGCCAATTGCTTCAGACATTTCGTTGGGGGTCTTCCTCTCTTTCACTGACCTCCAGCTTTCCAAGTATGACATCCCTTTCCAAGGATTAGCTTCTACCAACATGTCCAAAGTATGAGAGATGAAGCTTCGCCATCCTTGCCTCTAAGAAGCACTCTAGCTGCACTTTTCCCAAGACTTATCAGATTGTTCTTCTGATAATCCTTGGAATAGTCAGTCATCTTCTCCAACACCACAACTCAAAAGGCATCAGTTCTTCTGTCATACTTATTCATTGTCCAGCTCTCAGATACTTAGTAAGTGATTTAAAAGACCACAGCCGGAATCAACTTTCGTTGTCAAACTGACGCCACTGATCTTCAGTGTTTTGGCGAGGTCCCTGACAGAGGACTTGCCCAAATCAATGTGTCTCCTGATCTCCTGACTGCGGGTATCGAAGGTGTTGATTGTGGATCCAACTAAGATGAAATCATTAACAGTTTTACTCCCCATCTATCTTGATGTTGCCTAGCAGCCCAATGGTAATGACCTTTGTCTTCTTGAACTAGTCCACAAATAAAAGGGACTGGGAACTAAAATAAACATGGAACATCAAAAGCTGATTAAAAAATAAAATAGCCAATTATATTGTTAAGTCTCTACTATGATTAATTAAGTGACCTCTGGGGACCTAAGAATTTGTTCTGTCAACCCTTAGACATGTGGTTCAAACCCATCATTTCCTCCCTTGCTATTAGCCGCCTCTGGAAACCACCTGGATAAATATAGCTATAAGTTAGTTCAGATTGGACATAACATATAGTTGCTATGTGATTCAAGAAATCACATGGGAGGAGATTGTGTCTACTTTCTATATCCATATCATGTTTCTATTGAAAAGTTTCCTTTAAATAGAATGTTGTTGTTGTTGTTATGTGCCACCGAGTCGCCTGCGACTCATAGCGACCCTATGTACAAGAGCTCTAAATGCTGTTCTATTTTTACTCACGGATATAGTCAAATATATGTAGAACCTCTTTTAAGGGCAATTTGGTAATATCAATCAACTGAAGGCTTCTACTTCTGGGATTTTGTTATGTGAGAGGGGCAGCATATTCACAAGTAATAAAGTAAAGAGAATAAAAAAATAATAATAACTTCTGAAAGCAATTAGATGTTAAAAACTCTTTAGTAAATTAATGTGCACTTGGTTTATGTATTAATTCCTATAAGCCTATGATATGAGTAATAGAATCAGAGATGTGAATACCAAATTCACTTGTAAAACTTAAAGCTAGAAATCTAATTAAGCCTCAGATAATAGTATTGAGGGTACCATGTACTGCTAAGAAAACAGATTCATCCTGGAAAGGGTTAAACCGGGCTGCTTCTTGTAGGCAAGGATTCTGAGGCTTCATCTGACATACCTCGGTCATGTTGTAAGGAGAGACTGGTCCTTGGAGAAGAACATCATGCTTGGGAGGGTGGAGGGTAGGCGCAGGTGGAAAAGGCCCTCTAGGAAGTGGATTGATTTGGTGACTGGGGTAATCGAGATGGGTGTTTTGGAGACAGTGAGGTTGGCACAGGACAGAGCAGAGTTTAGGGCTGTTGTACAATAGGGTCGCTATGAGTCGCAAGTGACTCGACAGCACTTAACAACAACAACAACAACAATGAAATAATAAATATCAACTCATCTAGATTATAAAATGAATAAGATAAATTTATGTGGAAATAGGCTCATAATTCATAAACAAAAAAAATGGTAGAATAATATTTTAGATTCAGTTTTGTTTTAGAAACAAAGGATAAACACATGTGCCCCTATACTTGTGGAAATAAATCTGGAAGTGTTCAAATCAAGAACTAACTGCTTATCTCTAGGAGATGAAATTGGGGATGGGGTAGACATGTACATTTCAGCTTATAAATTTCTCTACTGAGAGAATTTTACAGCGAGCATGTATTTTATTCATGATTAGGAATAAAGTTGCATAGGCATTCTCTATAAAAATGAGTAGTAAGATATCGTAAGTTGTCTTCTGTCCTTCTAGCATTTTTTTTCAGGAAGAACCAGTCCTTAAAAGAGAGAATGAGAAAGGTAGAGGGTCGGGAAATGAGAGGGAGACCTTTTAGGAGGTGGTTTTACCCATGACTGCTGCGATGGATGTGAACACAGCAGAGATTGTGATGATGCAGGATATGGCATTAGAGCTAATGTTCAAGGGGTCACTGTGTGTCATAGTCAACTTGATGATATTTAAAACTAGAGAAATTTGTGTATTCTTGAGCACAATAAAAAGTCAAGGCAATTTCAAATTATTCAAGCAAATAACTCCTATTAAATATATATCTAGTAAAGGTTAAAGAGCACTAGAAGCCTAGTCAGCTCAACAATAAAAAGACAAAGATTCTCACCACTGGACCAGTTGGCAGCACCATGATATGAAGACGATGTGAAGACGGTGAAGAGATTGAGATTGTCAACAATTTCAGCTTGCTTGGTTCCACAACCAACACTCTTGAAACTAGCAGTCAGGAAATCAAAGACGAAATGGATTAGGAAAATCAGCTGTCACAGATATCTCCAGAGTGCTGAGGTGCAAAGAGGTCAGTTGAGACTAAGATGCAGTCACCTGATCCAGCCCATGGCCTTTGCTATTACTTGCTATGCATCAGAGAGTTGTACAAAGAATAAGGATGACAGAAGAAGAATTGATGCCTTTGAGTTGTGGTGCTGGAGAAGAGTACTGAACATGCCACGGACCACCAAGAGAACAAACGGGTCTGTCCTTGAGAGAGTGAAACCCATGTGTTATCTGGAGGCAAGAATTTTCAAGCTCCATCTAACATACTTAGGGCATGTTGGCAGGAGAGGTCATCATGCTTAGAAGGGTAGAGGGACAACACAGGAGAGGAAAACCCTGGATAAAATGAATTGACACAGTGACTGGGATAACAGCGGTAGGTATGTCACAGACAGTGAGACTGGCTCAGGATAGGATAGGGTTCAGTGCTATTGTGCATAGGGTTGCTATGAGTCACAGGCAATGACTCATCTGCACATAACAGAGGCCTAGTAGCTAAAGGATTGTGCTGCAAGCAAAGGGTGGCTGCTCTGCAGGAGAGAGATGGGCCATAAACTCCCTTACAATTTACAGCCTCTGAAAACCTGCTGGAGGATCAGGTGCAACTAATTAAACATTAAAGAGTTTGAAGCTTGAGGTTTTAATAAAGGCTAAGTGAAATACTCTTTTAACAATTGTAACTAATTCCTTTCACCGTTTTTCTAACAACATTTTTCAGAATGACCTCTTTTAAAAGCCAGCCAATACGAAAAAGCGATGCATTGTAATGAAGATATTTTAATATTCTTTTTATGATAAAATTATGTCTGTATTTCTTGCCTCTGTGTTTTGGTGATACTGAATGGAAATTTTAATTCACATGATTTGAAAATAAGCCTTGCGCAACAATGTGAGTGCAAAAACCATTAGTGGCAACAGCATTTTCTAACTACTGACATCTGACTGTGTGATAGATCAAGTTTAGCAGCTTTGTGGTATCTAATTCTTAAAATGAAGGTATATGGAACAAAAATAAAACGTCCTTGGCACCTAAGTCAACTGAACTTCTTCTGAGAGAGCTGCTGCTCTCAGTCTTACCTAACTGAAAAAGAATGTTCTGAACAGTTGGATTTTGAAATAAATGGACCAAACTGCAAGACATAAACAGCGTCTTTACACAGAGAAGTAGAAGAACTCTATAGCCAGCAGAAATTAATTGCAAAGCGAAATGTTTAAAATCTCTCTCTCTCTCTCTCTCTCTCTCTCTCTCTCTCTCTCTGCCCTTCTGGTGAAACAAGCCATCAAGAAGATAGATCACAAATCCTTGAGTTTTCAAACCAAAAAGTTCAGAAAACTTTGGCAAGAAGAAGGAAAAAAGAAATGAAAACAAACAAGAGACCTGAAGGAACTACGAGCATCTCAAACCTGGCATAGGATTTGGCAACAGGTGAATTTTCTTTGGAGGACACTGATTTTGTAAATCAAAGTTATTAAAATCCGACTTCCTGTTTCAGGTTTGGAAGGCGTAACACACAGGTCTGCTCCAGCTTTCCCAAGGGGCCGTATTTTCTCCAACCAGCCCCTACCTCTTCACTGGATCATATTTTAAGTGCAAACTCTACTGGCCAAGATCATTCATTTAGTCTCGCCACATAGTGTGCGGAAGTCTGTGTCAATGTTAATCTGCCCTTCCTGGATGTGTATACTTGCCTCTACTAATGCACAGCCTTCAGTTCCCAAAAATGTCTCATGATGCTTTCAAATCTCAGGAAAAAGTTCAATACGCTTTTCCTCACAGCTCACTTGGAAACAGACTAATTGCCATTTATTTTTAGCACATTTATTCACCACCAGCCCCTCTATTTCCAGTATACTCCCTCATAATGCCTTGTTCCAACAATTCTTTGCCCACACTGGAATCAATCCATCCAATTTCCTTAATATGTAGATTCTCCTACTCTCTCTACAAAAAGGCGGCTTCATACCATCTTCACTTGTCTTTCCAAGTGTCACTATCTCCAATACAATCCCTCATCAGGCTTCTTAGAAGGGATGGACTTTGGCAGGTGCCAGACCTTTGGCTTCTGTCCTAGGTCCCATCCTTACTGACCAAGTCTCAGCTCTCAGATCATCCATTTCCCCTACTACATTCATTCTATCCAAAGGAAAAGATGCCTTTCATCTTTCAAAACCCTCTCAAGATCCCATTTACTCCTTCTGATTTCACCTTTCTCTTGTAAAACAGAAAAACCCTTCTGTTGTAAACCCCCCTCTATGATGTCAAAATCCTTTCCTCTCACTCTTCCCATTTCATTCAAAAGGATCCACCTCACTTCATCACTTCCCAGAAGTGGCTTTGGTCAAAGGTACCAAGGACTTTCCTATTTCCAAATGCAAATATTTAACTGGTCCATCTTCAGTATTTGACAAGTTTAATCCTTGAATCCTCCTGAAACACATTTCTGCTTGACTTGTAGGCCAGTGCTGCTCTTCCGGTTTTTCTCTTCTTACTCAGTTGTCCACTTTTCGGTCCCCCTTTCTTGTTCTCTCACCTCTCGCAGCAGCCCTTCTTTATAATCACTCTCCAGAAATTCTCATCTAGTCTTTTGGCTTTAGATGTCATGTAATGGCTGAGATCTCCCAGATGTGTATGTCTCGGTCTATACTTCATTGATTCATTCATATCTAAATATCCACCTGCATTCTCAATACCTAGGGTAGGATATATAATGCACACCAAAAATTTAACGGATGTAAACTGAGTTCCTAATCCTTACCGTGTCCAAACCTGCCCATCCTAAAATCTTTCCATGTCAGTAAAATGCAACTCAACCTATCCTCTGGGTTAAGGCAATAAATCCTAGAGTTTTCTTCTTTGCCTCTTTCCCATCAGAAATTTCTGTTGGCTTTTGCTTGAAAACATCTAGATTCTAAGATTGCCACTTCTAACTGCTTTTACTCTGACTCACTATCATTTCATTGGGATTACCGTATCCAACTTCTAACTAGTCTTTCTACTCTCACAGTGTCTTTTTCCCTCTACTCTCAATGTACGTGGCAGATTGATCTTTTTTTATACATCATTTTTTTAAACTTATTATTAATTTCAGTAAAAATTTACAGAGACTTTGGATTTCCATTCATTCATTGTTGCACTTTTCTACCCTCCCAACCCTCCCCCCTAGTACACTACCCTCTTGGAAAAGTAGAACAAAAATACTCCCGTTCTTTTACAAACCCTCCCCCAGGTCCACTCCACCATGTAGCCTTCACTCTAGACACCTGTCATGACAAAAATACCTAATCACATATTCCTTTTAAAGTTTTCTCCCTCATCTGTTTCAATGCAGTATACATTATTGAACCCATCTTTCTCAGTCTCCCCCCAACCCCAATGTCAGTCCTATTTTATAACAGTGGCACCATGCAGTATTTGTCCTTTTGTGACTGAGATACTTCATACAGCATAATGTCCTCCAGGGTGACCCATTTTGAATCATATTGCATGAGTTCTTTGTTTTTCAATGCAGCATAGTATTCCTTTGTGTGAAAATACCACAGCTTCTCTATCCATTCATTTGTTGATGGGCACTTAAGTTGTTTCCAACTCCTTGCTATTGTGAACAAAGCGGCAATAAACATGGGTGTGCAAGATTGATCTTTTCAAAACATGGATGGCATTTCTGCTCCTCTGGGAGCTCTGTGCACTAGTGGGTAAGAAGTTTCATTGTCAGTTTAAAGGCAAGTGGTTCAAATCCATCAGTTGTTCTGTGGGAGAAATATGGGCCATCTCCTTGTGTGCAATTTACAATTGATGGAGTGTCAGCTATGAGTCAGTTACAACTCAATGGCAATGAGTTTAGGGAGTTCAGGGCCTAGTGTGTGAAGGAGTTGGACTGAAAACCCAAAGGCAGGCAGTTCGAATCCACCAGCTCCTTGCAAGGGAAGAATGAGCAATCTCCTCCCATGTGATTTACGGTCTCTGAAAACCCACTGAAGGGTTCATCTGTATATCAGTTCCAACTCGATGGCAATGAATAGTAATACCTGCTCAAAACTGTGGACTGACTTCTTACTTCACTTAAACACCAAAGTCCTTACCACAACCTGTAAGATCTTCTCTGCCCTGCTCCCTTGACAATCTGAGTTCCTGTTCTGACCTCCTGTGCTACTACACTTTATACTTCTCTGACTTTGAGCCATCATACTGACCTACTTGCTGTTTCCAGAAGAAAGCAGGCTCAGTCCCATTTCATGTCCTTTGTACTTACTGTTACCTCTGCCAGGAATACTTTTTATTTAGGATAGAAACTTGGCTCCCTACATCTCCTCCTCCAATTCTCCACTCAGTGAGACTTTGCCTGAAACTCTTCTTTTAGACTGAAGCCTTCTAAATAGTTCTTTCTGTGCTGTATTTCTTTACAACACTTAAAGAAACTATTTTTGTTTGCATGTTGATGTTGTTGTTGTTATGTGCCATGGAGTTAATTATGAATCATAATGGCCCTATACATAATAGTTCTGATCCCTGTTCTATCCTGAGCCAATCACACTGTCTCTGGCACACCTACCCTCATTACACCAATTATTGTGTCAGTCCATCTCATCCAGGTCTTCCTCTCTTGTGCTGTTCCCTGACCTTTCCAAGTATGATATCATTCTCCAAAGACTGGTCCTTCCTAGAACCATGTCCAGTATATGAAACAGAGTCTCAAAATCCTTGTCTCCTAAGAGCAGTTTGGTTTCATTCTCTCCAGGACAGACTTGTTAGTTCTCTTAGAAGTCCATGGTATGTTCAATATTCTTCTGCAGCACCACAGCTCAATGACATCAATTCCTCTTCTGTCATCCTTGGTCATTGTTCAGCTTCAAATTCTGAAATCATTCCAGTAAAACTGTTAGAAGTTAACTTCTTTTTAACAGGATTTTATCAGAGGCTTCCAGGCCATCTTGCAGCTGGGTCTATTCTTTATTCACCAAAACACTTTTCTTCTACTTCCTGAGTGTATAGCTAGACAACATCTCTCCCTTTCCAATGGGACTTGGCTCTGTGACTCTGCTTTCATATATAATTCTGTCAAATAACTTAGAGCAATGCAGTAAAAATTCTCCCTCCATCTGAATAAAACACAGTGTAAACGGATGACTGTATGTAAACCAATTAAAAAACCTCGACCTCCACGCGATGCTGTCTGCCTCCTCATTTGCTGGCTGGATGTGGAGGAGCTAGAAGGGGACTCTGAGGCCCTAAGCAGTGGTGGAGCAAGTCTAAGTCCGTGAATAAACCACAAAGTAGACTTGTCACAGTGCAGGAGCATCCACTTTAGAAACAGTGTGAGCAAGAAATAAATCTTTATTATGTTAACACCATTGAGACTTGAGAGTTTATTACAAAGATCATTGTTACTTAAGTTAAATACTACTAGAAGGAAGCTCTGTCTCCCAGAGGTAGTTAATGGTACATGCTGATATCAAAGGCACATCCTCCAGGTGTCTGGCATGGGTGAGTGCAAAATAAACATATCACACAGCATCAAGGCAAGTTGCTTTTCCTCTGTTTCACTGAATGACGGCTCCAGCATGCCAGGAGTAAATGAAGGTTTCTCAGAACTAAGGAATAAGTTCTTACACATAAATTGGGGTAATTTAGAGTGTAATACTTTAGTGAAAAAGAGCCTTTCTTCATTCTTTAAATTAAAGTTAAGCTTAAATTTTCCTCTTTTACTCCTAATAGTGTATAATTCAATAAGTCTTTCTGAATCTCTTTTCTCCAATTCAAATAAAAAATAGAAATCTGCCAGAGTTCTTTGAGGACTGCAACCACATCATGACATATTTCCTCTTAAATATATAAATTCTCTCACACATCATTCCCATTACATGGATACTCTTTCCAAATCCCTATGATAATAATATGGAGGAAACAAAGTAAAATAGATGGTTCCTATTCAACTTTCTAATCCTTCCATAATTCAAATCCTTTGTTTTCATGCTATATGCACCATGATGGCCAAGAAAAAGGGTCCTGGATTATACTTTGAAACAAGAGAAGGTCAATGAGACAGAAATGGGATGATGGAAGGGTTGGAACGGAGAGATAGGTTAAAGAAGAAGGTAAGGTAGGACTAGTTACCCACAAAATCTGGCTATGGAATGAACCTTGTCATTAACAAGGAGAACATCAGGTAGCCAATAACCAATAACCTGAGAGTCCTTCAAAACCTGACACTTTGCTTCTGCAGATGTCCTTTGTTTATATCTTCTCTGTTACTAACGCTACTAGAGTTGGTTACGCTGTTGCCATGAGTTGTCTGTGACCATCCCACTGAGCTATCAAAGCCATTAGAGAAAGAGAAGGCAACAGTGGTGTCAGCAATGGCAGGGATAGGCTTAATATCTGCCTCACAGAAGCCAGCTTGTTATCGTTATACTCAGAATTATCCATGCATTGCATGATAGAATGCTTACAAAACAGGCTTTCAGCTAATTATTATTCATTAAATTATATTTAATAAATTATATGTTAAACTCTCTGAATAGTGACTTGTTCAATTTTGTTTGTTATTATTTGTTCCAGCCTTTGACATCTACAATCTTTTTCTATAACTGTCAAAATCCAATTCCTTATTTTAACCAAAAACTAATCAATGTCTAAAAATTTGGACTTGTCTTTATACTTTCAAGTAAACATCAGATTAGCCTTACAAAGTCTGAAATACAATGTATTGAGTATCTAGATGCTTGAAAAGTACCCTAATTGAGACCAATAACACAGTAAAGCATCGATGCCCTGTCTTAGCTTGCTCATAAAGTGGGAGACTTGCAATTATATAAAATTTGTCCTGGGAACAGATCTCAGCACTTTGTTATTTTAAGATAACCTTGACCTATAATTAGACAAGATATTTCTAAGTATTTATGAGTGTCTCATACTCAAGAAGGCAGACTATAAGAATGTGACATCAGGATTGGAAGAAGAGACTTCAACAACCTGCATAGACATATGGTGCAACCTTGCAGAAAATGCACAAGACTTGAAGCTCTTACTGAAGAATACAAAAGACTTTACAATGGGTTATCTCTCTACATCAAGGAAAGAAACATCCTCACTACTGTACCAATAGGCAATATAATGCCAGATGGAGAAAAGGCTGAAGGTCTCAAGGATTGCACTTTGCTCGGGTCCCCAAGCAGCATCCATGGTAGCAGCCAGTCAAGATCTGTTGCATTAGGAAAAATCAAAGACCTCTTGAAAGTGCTAAAAAGTAATGATGTCACTTTAAAGACTAAGCTGTGTTTGATCAAAGCCATCATATTATCAATTTCTTTATACGCATCTGAAATTTGGGAACAAATAAGGAAAATCAAAGAAGATTTGGTACCTTTGAATTGTGACGTTGGAGAAGAGTACTACACATATCATGGACTGCCAAAAGGACAAATCCATCTTGGAGGAAACGAAACTTGGATGCCCCTTTATGGGCAAGGATGGTAACATTTCATCTCACATACTGTCTGCATCTAGTCAGGAGGGACCAGTCCTTGGAGGGGGATATATTGGGAAAGTACAGGGTCAGGGAAAGAGAGGAAGATGCTCAACAAGGACTAACACAGAGATTTCAACAGTGGGTTCAAGTATGGCAAGACTGCGAGGATGGTGCAGGACACGGCAAGTTTTCAATCTGCTGTTAACAGGGTAGCTATAAAGTGGTGGTCAACGCGACAGCACCTAACAGCAGCAACACCATGTAAGAGGTGCAACACAAAGCACAAAATAAACTAGACTTGGAACATTGTGATTCAATTTTTTCATTTGTAAAATAGAAGTAACATCATCAAACTTTCTGTCTGAAATGGTATTTCTAGTCATCAGAAAATGCACTTTGAAGGGCTACTTGATGACACTAGAAAGTGTCATACAGCCATTACCACGTGAGAGTAGTTACACGTTCTATTGCTATCCACAGGAGTACCTGCTTTTATCTGAATATTAATGAAACTGTCTGAATTTCACATTTAAAGAGAAGGAACCCCCAAACTCACACTACAATTTTCTTGAGAATAAACTTTCTCAAGACATTTTAGAGTTTCCTGCTTATTTTACTTGTAGTCAAAAATGCTGCAAAAACAGCCACTCTCATAATTCTTTCACACCTCTGTTTTCAGTCCTGCCAGATTCTCAAATACAAAAAAGATGTGTTAAGATAGTCAGGGGAAAAGTTCAGTGGATGCTACCAAATCTCTAAAGCAAACTTTGGAACAAAAGTAATGAGAATTTGGTTTTGGGTAGTAAGGTTGTGGCTCTTCCAGCATACTCTGCCTAATTTTTAGGATTTTCCATAATCAATTAATTTATCGTGCTTTTCTTGTGCTTTTAATCATAAATCTCAGAATTTAAGTTATATATCCACCTAAAGCAATGGAAGATAAAGCTATTTAGAAAATGGACCCAGTAAGACTTGAAAACTAATTCAAGGTTACCAACCTGCTATTTAATCCTTTTATTAATAGAAGCACATGAAAATAAACTGCACTTTACTTACTCTATCTACCACCCACTCTAATAAGAATCCATAAGAGATTTAGGAGATGATGGGTTGGGAATAAGGGTTAGGTTATTCTGACAGGACAATTCCCATGTTACATGCTTTTTCTCTAGTTTGTCAAGATACTAGACTTGAGGAGGCCACTTATAACCTTCTTCAGCCAAGGATGTTTGAAACTAGGGAGGAATAACACCAGTAGAAACAAAACAGAACTTCTGATGATGAAAAACCTGCACAAATAAAATGGAAAATAATTTTCAGATAGATTAATTTTAGGTTGTTTTGATAATAACATTTTTAAGGGTCATTTAACTGAACGGCTTTTTTTAAAGGAAAATGTTATAAAAGCCAACAGTAATTGGAAACCCTCTATTTCCAGGAAGTATAAAGCAAGCCTCTATCTGAGAGTGCTTTTCAAGTTATAATTAAAGAAGAAAGCATGCTGTTTCCCTAATCATGGCAACCAGAACTCCTGTGCCTTCTTTCTACCTAAGAGAGGAAAAACAACAACAACAGTGAAACGAAAACCACCAAGTTCAACTCCATGGGCCAAATCCTAAAAATAGGTCAGACTCAGCTGTCTTACGGAAAGAAATACAAAGTAAAAAAGAAAATAACAGAAGAGTTGAACTGCTTTTCAAAGTTGTCTGAATTTGATGCCAAGCCCACAGGGCTGCCTGGTTTGCAGAGCCTCTGGTGAGTTCTCCTGAATTCTGTACAGTCACCAGTGACGAGTCCATGATTCTGGGAAGTAACAGAGAGAGGGGGAAAAAAGACAGTTATTAAAAAGCAAACATGCAAAAAAATTTAAATATTTTTTAAAAGCATATATTCTTAGTTCTTTATACTATTATAACATAATTTCATGTACTCTAGAAAAATTTATAGCTGTATTTACAGCCTGATCTACCAATTCTCTATAAAGCCACAAAGAAGAATGTTGTTATTGTTGTTGTTATGTGCCGTCGAGTGGCCTGCGACTCATAGCGACCCTATGTACAACAGCCCTAAACTCCGCTCTGTCCTGTGCCAATCGCACTGTCTCTGACACTCCCATCCCAATTATCCCAGTCACTGAATCAATCCACCTCATGAAAATTTCAAATTTTGCTTTCAATGCTTTTCAGCTCATGTCATAAAGAAGATGGTTGGAAACGGCTGTTCTCAAAATCAATGTATTCAAATTTTGTAAATAAACTAGTATTTAAAAAGAAGAAAACTGGAAAAAGGTTGTATAAAACAATGTACATGAATGAAGCACAATGCATATGAATTATTATATGTAAACCAATAGGGGAAAAGTAAAATAGTTTATATTTGTGAATCATAAGATGCGGTGCGATAGAAAACATTTTTGTGTGTTGACTCCGAAGTTTGTTTCATTATCACGCCATCCCTCATAAAACCTGCTGCCTTCAAGTTGGTTCCAACTCATGAAAATGCTTGTGAGACAGAGAAGCACCCTGGAGGGTCTTCTTGGCTATAACTGTAACGGAAACAGTCTGCCACGCCTTTCTACACTGAGTAGATCTGAATTATTAAGCTTTAGGTTAGTAAAGTACAAAATGTTTGCTGCAGCATCACATTGCCATCTTCCATCAAGTTGGAACTGACTCAGAGTTGACCCTTCAGCAGGTTTTCAGAGGCTGTAAATTACATAGGAAGAGATTGCCCACCTTTGTCTTACAGAACAGCTGTCGAAGCACCCAACATCACAGTTCTCTACTCCTCAGGCCACCAAATCTCCATAAAATATTTCAAGTCCTCATAATTCACAGAAAATCTGCTTAGAATATACTCTAAATCATATAAATTTAGGTTTAGATTAGTATTCGTAATTAGTCAATTCATCCATCATTTTCTTAAAGATAGTACATATAGAGATTGAAAACCCAAAAGTCTCCTGTTCTGCCTGCATTTATCTTCTTGATTTACCTTTTGTTGTTGGCTACCACTGAGTCAGAAGTGACTCATAGTTGACCCTCCGGCAGGTTTTCAGAGGCAGTAAATCACAGGAGAGGAGACAGCCCACCCTCCTCCTGCGAAGCAGCTAGTAGATTGGAACCACAAGCCTTTGGGATTGTAGTGCAGCTTCTTACTCTAGGCCACCAGAGCTCCCTAGGATTTACCTTTTTTAGTGAACACGTATTTGGCATCTATGACTCTGCCCTGTGCTGTAACAGACACAAAAGGGAATAAGACAATCACCAGTCATTAGTGGAAAGAACTTAAAATAATCCAGGTGGCATGCTAACCTCCTTAAAAGAAATAAATTCTAAGAAATAAAAGCCTTCAGTAAAGGTTAGCTATGGCACTGATGACAATACCAATGAAGACTCTTCTACATAGAAAGCATCCCCAAAGAGCTGTGCTTTTGGTTTTCACAACTATATTAAGTCACTAACTGTTTTTAATAGTAACAACCTTTATCCCTACTAATGGTAGTGAAGCTCTAGGGAAATTAATCAGACCAAAACACAGAAACAGATAAAACACTGCATAATATAATCCGAGAGATATAAGCAAAACAAAGGTTGCTGAAGAGCAGAATGTGGAAAACAGTAAATACTGCTTCTTGAGTGTGCTGATAGTTGACAGAGTTCAGTGAAGCTAGTTACAGAATACATAAAGGTGGATGATGGACCCACATGTCGAGCCTTGAGTGCTAAGCCAAGTTCATTTTAAATTTTGTTCATGTTGCAGGAAGGGACCTGTCCTTGAAGAAGGACATCATGCTGGGGAGGGTGGAGGGACAGCGCAGGAAGGGAAGACCCTCTATGAGGTGGATTGATTCAGTGACTGGGGTAATCGGGGTGGGTGTGTTAGAAACAGTGAGATTAGCACAGGACAGAGCAGGGTTTAGGGTTGTTGTACATAGGGTCACTATGAGTCGCAAGCAACTCAACGGCACATAACAACATAAATAGGGATCCCTAGAAAAGATATTTGCATAGGAAGATGAAACAGTCATGTACATATACATGGGTACATAAATAAATACAAAAATATATAAGGTGTCTGGTCCATAGAAGTTGCCCTGCTAATCCAAAGGCCTTGCACTCTCTGGTATAGCGTTTGATTCCATCAATAAGAGAAAGATGGGCAATCTACTCTTTTTGACGTTCAGCCTCAGAAACCCAATGGGGGTCAGCTATGAGAGAAATGTATATGCATGGTGGGACACTGGTTATTCACCGATATCTTTCTCACCCTCCATGGGGTAACCTAAACTCTGTTCCTGGTCAACGTACCTCAAACACAGCTACCATTTGTCTGTCAGTTGTTGTTGTTAGATGCATCCAGTCCAAAATATCTCATAGTGACCACACAGACGATAGATCTGAACTAAGAAGGAAGCTTGATGCCTGTCTCCAAGGAATAACTTCTCCCAGCAGCACACCTAAAGCATGTGAAGTGAAAGCTTTGTTCTATTTTGCCTCCATGGAGCACTCTGTATGCACCTTCATCCATCAATGGAGGTTTATATGTTACCAGCATATGTTACTAATATGTGTTATATGTTATATGTTACTAGGTCCATCATCTACCTTTATGTATTCTGTAACATATAAGCCTCATGCTTGGAAAGGTTTAGAGTCAGTGAAAGAGAGGCTAACCCTCTACCTGATGGATTGACACAGTGACTATGCTAATGGGATCAAGTGTGTCAGAAATAATTGTGAGGATGGAACAGGGTATGATAGGGTTCGGATCTGTTGTTCATAGGTCATTAGGAGTGTACTTGACTCAGTGACTCCTCACAACAAGAAATAGAATGCTAAAATGGTTCAAGTGGATCTTCCAGACGAAGACATACTAGAAGAAAATAAAAGGAGGATGGGGGGAGAGGCCTGGTGATCTACTTTGATAATCATCCAAGGAAAACTCAATGGATCAACAAGTTCTGATCCCTTTATGCACAGAGCTGACATAACCTGGAGGAGTCAGGGGATTACTTGACAGCAGAGAGTAACAATATATACAACAAAAGTCCAAGATTACTCCAAAAGATTTGTTTCTTGGGTGGTCAATCTTTTACACTTACATTAGATGTAAGATCTCAAATCTTTCTGCTAATTAAACAATAGTGAGAGAAGCATGCTGGGCTGCAGAGGACAGAGATGTGGCCCTGTTGAGGTTAACTATCACATCCTAGTCTGTGGCAACCAGCGCACAGGCTTTTGAAGGGAAGTTTGACCACCTGGATTCTGTAACACCAACAGAAGACTCTGTTTCATGAGATTGGTGGATATTTTGGAGCATGCAGTGAAGGCTGCCTGCCTGTATTCTACAAGGGATGCCAAGTCTTTTCTAGGGCACTCATAGAAGAAGGATTATACTAGAAGATTAAACTGATACTGGTAACAGGGTGGGCTCAGAGAAAGCTCCTGCTAGAATCTGGGGAGGGGGTGTGTCCAATACCCAAACATTCCAGTCCACATCTTAACAGATGAATGATTCTGTTTCTATTGGCTTCCTCATTAGCTGTATCTCACACTATTTAATGGCTGTCTCTCCTTTGATGACCCTAACAGTTCCACAGGACATACTAAGCCACTAGAATACAGAACTTTGGAAAGTGGGGTTACAAAGGTCCATAAGAGCCAGAACAAAACAGTCACCAACCTCCCAACTCTGCTGACCTCCACCCTACAAACCACCCAAGGGACCAGTTTCAAGAAGCAAGGGAGCCATAATTAGAATTCATTATACACCTACCCTTATGAAACCACCAGTACAATCCTGATCTCCATCCCTGCTGACCTCAGCCCCCTCAGGAAGTTCACCGGCAGGTCATATCTCATTGTTCAGACTTAGCTCCACAGTTCTCAGAGCTTTTTGCAGGAATGCATAAGTGGGGATTGCAAGAAGCTTGTGATGTTCGCCTACAAGGGAGGATGTGGTCCAACTATTTGTCCTGAGCTAGCTAAGAGAAATGCACCAGAAAGGGTTTTGGTTCCATTGCTGACCGGTGCAGAAACTGAAAGGTTGATCGCTTTATACTTATTTTCCTTGGTTTGACATAAAATTTAGGAAAGAGCAAAAAAATCTTTGAGTTTCTCAACACTGAAAAAAGGGCAGCTTTTATTATGGCTTGAACAGTATAGTTAATACCACATTAATATCATTAATCACATTAATATTACAGGCAAAATATTGTTAAATCATCCAAAACCAGCTAGAACAGTAAATTAACAGAGCACTATGAGAAATTCAATTTGAGATTAAAGGACCCCATGGCATCAGCACCAGGTATATCACTGCTAATGTCAGATGGATCCTGGCTGAAAGCAGAGAGAGTCTATTTGTGTTTTACTGACTATGTAAAGAGACTTGTCTGTATAGATCATAACAAGCTAAGGCTAATATTGGGAAGAATGGGAATTCCAGAATACTTAACTATGCTTATATGAAATCTATACCTAGAACAAGAAAGTGTTGTCCAAACAAAGCAAGGAAAATCTGCATGGTATAAAATCAGGAAAGGTGCACATCAGGGTTGTATCCTTTCTCTAGAACTATTCAGTCTATATTCTGAGCAAATAATTTCAGAAGCTGGACTCTAAGAAGAATGTGGCATCAGAATTGGAGGAAGACTCATCATCAACTTGTATTATGCAAAGGACAGAATCTTGCTTGCTCAAAGTAAGGAAGAAATTAAATGCTTTCTGTAGAAGATTAATGACTATAGTCTTTAATATGAATTGAATCTCAGCATCAAGAAGACAAAGGTCACATCAGTAGACCAATAAGCAGCATCATGTTGGGTGGAGAAAAGATTGGAAGTGTCAATTATTTCATCATACTAGAATCAACACCCTTGGTAACAGCAGTTAGGAAATCAGGAAATATACTGCTACTTTGGGCAAGTCCACTGTCAAGGACTTCTCCAAAGTACTAGGGAATAAGTTGATAATTGGAAGACTATGGTGTGCGTGACTCAGGCCAAGGTCTTTTGGATCATGTGCTGTGCCTCGGAGAACCAACAATGAACAAGAATAATAGAAGAAGAACTGATGCCTTTGTCTTCTGGTGTTGGAAAAGAGTACTGAATGTCTTATGCACTGCTAAAATAACTGATATGTCTTAGGGAAAAAAATGCAGCCAGAATGTTTCCTGGAGGCTGGAATTGCAAAGCTTCATCTCACACACTTTGGGCAGGTTGCTAGGAGAGGCTATTCATGAATATCATGCTTGGAAAATACAAAAGAGAGGAAGACCCTCAACAAGATAAGACAGGCACGGTGAGTGCAGTAATGGGCTGGAGTGTGTCAGAAATGATGAGGATGGTGAAGAATAGGACAGGGTTCACATCCATTGTTCAGAGGGTCATTATGAGTTCTACTTCACAGCACCTAACAACAACAATAACAACAGTTAGCAGCTTAGAATTGGTTAGAATCTTACACATGGAAGACCGTATTATAAGCACAAAATTTAACTCTACTCTTACAATTTACTTATATTCACCTAGAAAAGCAGCCAATGATGGTTTATGGGACTTAACATAACTGTAACAAATGCTCTTTTTCTTACATAAAGTCAATAAGTTAGAACATATTATTTATTTTTATTGATGTGTAGGGTTTGTCTGCCACACTGAACTCTAAATTCCATAAAGATTGTTGTTGGGGCCTACGAAGTTAAGTCTTTTTGAATCATAGATACCCCATGTGATAGAGCAGAACTGTTACATGTTGTTGTTGTTGTTATATGCCATCAGCCCACAGTGACCTACAGTGAACTTATGAACAATGAGAGAGATTTTTCTGAATGCAACCTGTCTTTTGATTTCTTGACTGCTGGTACTAAGAGTACTGATTATGAATCCAA
>NW_006399789.1:14500325-14516531 GCF_000299155.1 Elephantulus edwardii
CTGGTAAAATGGATATGAATTAATTCATAAAGTTTCTAATAATTTTTTAAAAATAGCTACTTTGCAAATAAAGCCACTCTAGTCCAGCCAGATAGTGACTGTAACTGTGTGGATCATAACAAGTTAGGCCGACACTGAGAAGAATGGCAATCCAAGAGCACTTGATTGTGCTCATGCGAAACCTATATGTAGAACAGGGGGTTGTTGTGCAAACAGAGCAAGGGAACCCTACATAGTTTAAAATAAAAAAAGAAGTGCATCACATTTGTATTCTGCCTTCATACCTATTCCATCCATATGCTGAGTAAATTATTTGAGAAGCTAGACTCTATGCAGAAGAATGGGGCTTCGGGATCAGAGGGAGACTCATCAATAATCTGTTATGCAGATGACACAACTTTGTTTACTGAAAGTAAGAAAGACTTGAGCAGCTGCTGCTGAAGATCAAAGAACACAGCCTTCTATATAGATTGCATCTCTATGTCAAGAAAACAAATATTCTTACTACCAAACTGATAGGTAGAATTGTTGATAGACGGAGAAAAGATTGTAACTTTGTCTCAATTGGATCTACAATTAACACCTTTGTTACCAGGAGTCAAGAGACCTCTTGCACTGGGAAAGTCTGTAGTTAGAGACCTCTCCAAATTATTTAGGAGTGATGACCTCACTTTGAGGACCAAGGTGTGTTGGATTCAGACCATGGTCTTTCCAATCACTTGGTATGCATCTGAGAGCTGGATAAATAAGGTACAGAAGAAGAACTGAGGCCTTTGAGTTGTGATGTTGGAGAAGAATACTGAGTATCTCTTGGACTGTGTCTTGGAGAGAGGGCAGCCAGAGAGTTCTTTGGAGGTAAAGATGATAAGGCTTTGCCTCACACTTCAAGCATGTTGCTAGGAGGGCCTATTCTTTGGAGAGGGACATAATTTTGGAGAGGAAGAGGATCAGCGAGGCGAGGAAGACCCTCAACCAGGTGGACTTAAATTATGACTGCCTCAATGGACTCTAATGTGTCAGGAAGTGTTAGGATGGCACAAGACAGGACAGGGTTCAGATCCATTTTTTTTATAGTGTTGCTATTGTTTGTACTCAAATTGACAGAACCTCACAACAACAACTCTAGTTAGTCCAGCATTTGTATACATTTTAAAAGTATTTGGGGTTTTTTTGTTAGATGTCTAGTCCTCAGTTTTTCTTCTTCATTATTAAATTTTTAACTACACAGAAGTTGTTGTTGTTGTTATCACATGTCTTCAAGTCAGCATCAATTCATCACTGAACCTCCAACAGGTCTTCAGAAGCTGTCAGTCCCACAGGAGGAGACTGCCTATCTTTCTCCAGCAGAGTAGCTGGTATATTCAAACAATGTGCCTTTGAGTTGATAGCCCAGCTTGTAATCAGTGAAAATACCTTGGCTTGGACCAGGTGTACCTTAGACTTTAAGCTGACATCTTTGTTCTTTAGAACTCTGGAGAGGTCCTGAACAGCAGATTTCCTCAATGCAGGACATCTTTTGATTTCTTGGTTACTGCTATCAGGGGTATTGGCTGTGGATCCAAATAAAATTAAATTCTTGACAACTCCCATCTTTTCCCATTTATAATCATGTCTATTGGTCCTGCAGTGAGGATTGGAGTTTTCTTGATGTTGAGTTATAATTCATATTGAGGGTATCTGATTTTCTGCAGTAAGTGACTCAAGTCCTCTTTCAGCAAGCAAGGTTGTCTAATCAGCATAACACTGGTAGTTGATGAGTCTTTCCCTAACCATGATATCACATTCATTTTCATATAGTCCAACTTCTCAAATGATTTGCTCCGAATACAGACTGAATAGTGAAGGAGAGAAAACCAAACTCTGAAGCAAATCTTTCCTGACTGTAAAACATGCAGAGTTCCCTTGATCTGTTCAGACAACTGCTTCGTCTTTGCATAGGTTTTACATGAACATTATTAATGAGTGTGATTTTATTGCTTGTTGTTGCTCTTTTCCTAAACTTCTTCTGCCGTTAAATAGATGCTCACTTTCTAACTCAATGATCTACAGACAGCTCACATGCGCGTGTTCATTGTGGGTGAGTCAGGGTCCATTCACAGCTGACCCCTGATCAGGATCTTAAAGACTAAATTGAGCCAAGGAGATTGTCTATCTTTCTCTCTCAGCTGCTAATGGATTTGAACTACCAGACGGGTGCTACCCGTAAGTTTGCAAGGCAACAATTTCCAGTAGAAAGCAGGACATATTAATTGATCACAGTTTTATCTGTTAAATTGGTGGATCGGTGGATATTCACTGTACAATTCTTTCAACATTTTTGCATTTTAGTTTTTAATAATCATATTTTGAAAAAGATATTTAAATTAGAATGGAAGATTGGATAGGGGGCACTTACTGTCATTATTTAATAGACAGTAGGTACTTGCTTGTACTATTTTGATCTGCATGCATTTTTTTTTAATTTTCCTTAAACACTTATAAGTATACTCTACAACTCAATAGCTCTGTAAACTTTGGACAAATAATTTCTCTTAGTTTTTCTATAATTTTTTTAAGTCACATGATTAAAGGCAGGCAGTGGGTTAAATGAAATGATTTCTTGAAATCACTTTCTGGTTAATGCTAATTGATGCAACCAGGGAATAAAACTCCTATTGCCTTAAATAATTAACATGTATATTGGAAGCAGGAGTGGCATCCACTTCCTAAACAACATGCCTCCAGAAACTCTATGAACTTTGATAAATGTCGATAGTTGTAGTGGAGCTTCAGGCCTTTTGTTCATAGGGTCGCTATGAGTCGTGCTCTACGCAAAGATAATCAACAACACAACAACATATTTGTTGGTGTTAAGGGTCAGGGAGCCAGTTCTGACCCACAGGAGCTTGTATACAATAGAGGGAAATGTTGCCTGGTCAAGAGTTATGCTCAAATGGTTGCAATATTTGAGCCTATTGTCACACACAGTCAGTGCTCTACCAGCCCGTCTATGGGACAGATGGAGCAATTTGCTTTCATGAAGAATACAGCTTAGGAGACCCTATAATAATCCTTCTCCTATAAGGGTTGCTCTGGGTCAAAACTGACTTGAGGGCAACAGGAAGCACAAGTCTGTCAACTTGTCAAATCATCGTGGCTTACTTGTTATTAAGATGCTCAAAACTGTGCTATCGGTATTTGAAGTACCAGTGTGGTTACCCACACTGTGGACAGGCTTCAGCAGCACTCCGAGATGAAGACAAACTAGGAAGGCCTGGTGATCTACTTCCCAAAATAAAACAACGGAAATCCTTAGGATTATAACAGAGTGTCACCTCACTACCCTTCCTTGACCTCTCATCAGGAGAGGTCAGGAGCTAAGGGAAGACCTCCCGGTTAGTGAAATAGAGGATAAGAATCCTCAGCAAAGCATATTTCAGTACAAAAATCTAGAAAACCAAACACTACTGATAAAAGAATAAACAACTTTTATAAACTCAGAAAAATTTTTAATGTTGCAAAGCAGTGAAAATTAATGACATAACTATGAGAATTAACAGGGGTTATCTTAGAAATATAAAATCAAGTAGAATATGGTTACACACAAACACAATGAAAAAACTTTACAAAACTAACACACAAAATTATAGTTAGACTCATATGGCTACATGGTGAAACTCTTCAAAGAGAAACAATAAACATGAATTTCAGCATTAAGTTATCACTGGGGAGGAAAGAGGGAATGGATAAATTAGATAAAATTGATGTTAGTCTTTTTGGGGGTTGTTAAGAGGATGATGACATCACAGAGCAGATGCTCATCTTCATGCCCACGGCCACTGTCGCTACCGTGCAGCCTGAGCTCAGCACTGGCTCCCCCACCTGGCCCCCCACCCCTGCCCAGGTGAGAGTCCCATGCTAGTGCAGGGCCAAGGGGGTAGGCCTGACACTCCTGCTGAGGGATACCAATCCTGAGGGTGGATACAAGCCCTGGAGGAGCTTTGAGTTATCACAAAAGTGGTGACCTTCTAGGAAGGCAGATGAGACCGGTATTCCACACTCTTCTCTAAATGCTGTTTATAAGGCCTCAGCTCCTCCTCATTGCTTCAATCCCTCAAATATAGGTTTGAAGTCAGAGAAGACCATGCTGAGACAAGCATTATTACCAGATTGGGAGGGGTATCAATGCTACCCTCTACATCTTAAAAATTCTCCAGTGTAACTTACTTCTTTGCTTTGGTTACATGTGTTAGCACAGCTGGGAATCTAGAGAAATGGCATGGAATAGAGATCAAAGAAGTGTTTCAGACTCCTATAGATATTCTGGGTTCTGTAAAGACTCTATGTTGGAAGCAGGAGTGGCATCCATTTCCTAAACAACATACCTCTGGAAAGTCTATGAACTTTGAGAAACGACGATAATTATAGAAAGGCTTCAGGTCTTTTGTTCATAGGGTGGATTGATTTGATGGCAATCAACAACAATTGTTTTTTTTAATATACTAAAACATGAAAGAGCCAGAAAAATGGGTATCCTCTGAGAGAAAATTAATATTAGCATAGCAGTAGAAAGAATCATTGTATGATTTCACCTGAGGTATATTTATTTGACCAAATGTGTTTAAACAAACTAAATAATTGGGCCATCAGATGTATTTATAATTAAACTCTTTTTGGAAAGAGAATGAGACTGGGAATATAATGGTTAAATTTTGTACATTCAGAAATTTATTCATAGCAAACACTTGTTTTAAGAAACAGAGCTGCATCTATACACATGGCCTTCACTGGTAGACTGCACAGGAATCAGATTGACTACATCTGTGGAAAGAATCGTTGGAGAAGCTCAATGTCAGCAGTCAAAACTAGGCCAGGTGCTGACTGTGGAATAGATGAAGTTCAATTACTCATGTGCAAATTCTGATTGAAGTTGAAGAAAATTAAAGCAAGTCCACAAGATCCAAAATATGACCTTGAGTGTATCCCACCTGAATTTAAAAACCATCTCAAGAACAGCTGAACCAGACAGATCTGGTCTTTGAAGATCCAAGACCAGGTGAATTGTGGGATAGTATTAAAAATACCTTTAAGAAAGAGAGCAAATGGTCATCACAAAGAGGAAAAAGAAAAAGCCAAAATTGAAGTCAGAAGAGACTCTGAAAATAGCACTAGAGGATTAACAAGCTGAAACAAAGGGAAGAAACACCAAAGTAAAAAGATAAGCATCTTTAAAAGGCTAGCTCAAGAAGACAAAGCAAAGTATGATAATGGAGTGTGTAAAGAACTACAGTTGGAGAATAAGAAAAGAAAGAACTGATTTGCCATTTCTCAGTCTGAAAGAACTGAAAAATAAACTCAATGCCTTGAGGTTCAATTCTGAGAGATGCTAAGGGTAAAATGTGGAATGATCCAGAAGGCATCAAAAGAAGGTGGAGGGATTACACAGAGTCACTGTACAAAAAAGAATTGGTTGAAACTGAAATATTTTAGGAAGTAGTATATGATAAAGACCCCATGATGATAAAGAACTTCAAGCAGCAGTGAATTTACTGGCAAAAAGTAAGGCCCCAGGAATCTATGGGACACCAATTGATTTGTTCCAAATAACAGATGCAGCCTTGGACTTGCTCACCAGTCTGTGCTAGAAAATTTTGAAAACAGCTACATCGCTGACTAGAAGAAATCCATAGTTTTTCCTATTCCAAAGAAAGGTGAGCCAATAGAGTGTGTAAATTATCGCAATATTATTAATATTACATATAAGCAAAATATTGTTGTTAAGTGCCATCAAGTCAGGCACAAATCATAGCGATCCTATGAATAAAAGATCTGAACACTGCTCTTTAATGATCATCATTTCTTTAATGTTCATAGAGTTTCCAAAGGCATATTGTTTAGGAAGTGGATGTCAATTCTATTTTCAAGCCTGTCTTAATCTGGGAGCTCCACCAAATACTGTGCACCATGGGTAACCATTATAGCATTTGACACACCAGTGGCGCAGGGTTCAGCACTGTTACAGCATCTCCAATTTACCTCAGTACAGCAAACTGACAGACCAGTGCTGTACCACTTAGAAGAATGTTAGTCCCAAATACAATTAACACCAGCCAAATCCAATGAGCTCACACAAGATTGTAAGTAAAATAAAAAAAAAAACCAACTATGAGTTGAATCACAGGTGACTCAAGGGCACCTAACAACATATGCTTTATATATGCTATATATGCTCTGTGTATGTTGTTATTGTTATGAGCCATCGAGTTGCCTGTGACTCATAGAAATTGTATGTTCAACAGCCCTAAACCCTGCTCTATCCTGTGTCAGTCTTCTTGTCTCAAACACACCTACCCCATTACCCCAGACTCTGAATCAATCCATCTCATCAAGGGTCTTCCTCTCCTGCACTGTCTGCGCATCCTCCCAAGCACGATGTCCCTCTCCAAGGA
Organism: Elephantulus edwardii; assembly: GCF_000299155.1. Classification (NCBI taxonomy): domain Eukaryota; kingdom Metazoa; phylum Chordata; class Mammalia; order Macroscelidea; family Macroscelididae; genus Elephantulus; species Elephantulus edwardii. The sequence goes on from NW_006399789.1 coordinate 14,506,754, forward strand.
CTGGTCCTGCCTTGCAACATGCCCAAAGTACATCAGATGAAGTTTCAGAATCCTTGTCTCCAAGGAGAAGCCTGGTTTCACCCTCCTAGTATGAACTTGTTTGTTCTCCTAGCAGTCCATATATACTGTATATTCAATACTCTTCTCCAGCACCACAGCTCAAAGGCATCAATTCTCCTTCCATCATCTCTAGTCATTGTCCAGCTTTCTGATGTATAGCAAGTAATTGCAAAGATTATGGCCTGAATCAGGTGTACCTTAGTCTCCAGACTGACATCATTGCTCTTCAGTACTTTAGAGAGGTCTCTGACAGCAGACTTTCATATATGCATGTGTGTGTGTATGTTTGTATATATATGTTGTTGTTGATTGCTTTTGAGTTGAATACAACTCACAGCAACCCTATAAACCAAAGCCCTGAAGTCCCTCTACAACTATCAACATTTATCAAAGTTTGAAATTTTCTGAAGGCATGTTGTTTAGGAAGTGGATCTTGGAGGAAGTGCAATCAGGGTGTTCCTTAGAGGCAAGGATGATGATACTTAGTCTCATACACTTTGGGTATATTATCAGAAGGGGTCAGTCCTTGGAAAAAGATATTCTGGGAAAGTTGGCAGGTCAGCAAAAAGAATGGACACTCCTCTACAAGATGGAGTGACACAGTGACTGTAACAATGGGCTTGGACATACGAAGATCATGAGAATGGCACAGGGTAAGGCAAAATTCAGATCTGTTGTTCATAGGGTCAGTGGGCTGTAGTTGACTCAGTGTCTCCTAGCAACAACATATTACTTATCTCAATGCCACAAAGGGCTGAGGAGCTACATTTTCTCTTTCCTTAATATTTTTCATAAACTGACAGATGTACTTGATCTTTATTAGTATGTGAGTCTTTTTGAAGGAAAGAAATGATTTGAGAAGACAACCGTATTTTTTAATTGAGATTTTAATGAGTTTATAGAGAACATGCATTTCCATTCATTAATTGTTGTACATTTTCCTCCCTGCCCACCCCTCCCCTAGCTGACTATTCTCTTTGAAAAAAAAATTATTTCATTGTTACACAATTTCCTGCCCCCTCCTCAGTCCACTTTATGATGCAGCTCTTATTCTGGACTGTTCACATGCAAATAATACTTAATCATATATTTTGACAACCATATATGTTTAATATTAACAGGTGGTGGTGTTGTTAAGTGCCGTCGAGTCATAGACAACTCATAGCAATGAATGAAAGACCTGAACTCTTATATAATCTTCATTGTTTCTCCAAGTTCATAGGGTTTCCTTAGGCAAGCTATTTGGAGAAACAATGAAAATTATACAAGTGTTCAGGTCTTTCATTCATAGGGTCTCTATGACTTGACAGCACTTAATAACAACAACAGAGCTCAGCTGGCCTAGTGGACAGAAAGTGAAGCTACCAAGCCAAAGGTGGGTGATTTTAATATGCAGCTTTCAGGACTGGTTTTGATTGTTTTTGGTCAAACATTCTTCTAAGTGGCATATTACTGATCTGTCCCTTTGCTGTACAGAGGTAACTCGTGGTTGCTGTGATGCTGAACACTGTGGCACTGATGTGTCAAATGTGATAATGGTTACCCATGGTGGACAGTGTTTAGTAGAGCTTCCCAATTAAACCAAGCTTGGAAACAGGAGTGGCATCCACTTCCAAAATAGCTTGCCTCGGGAAACTCAATGAACTTGGATAATGTAAACTACATACCCCCAAATTCTGTAGATTCCTGAAGATCAGATGTCGAAATAAGCCATTTGGGTTTTATTATAAGTTTCCTTAAAAGGCCACAGAGCCCTTTTCTAGTGATCTCCCAGGGTTCATCTAGAAAGCAGCCATGAATGCGTAGGAAAGTAGTCACAATCTGGAATGTAATTAGCATCTTAGTCATTAGGAAAAAGAGCTCACTCAACAATAAGCTTTTTAGACCAAGGGTGGAAAATGAATTGTAAAGTTATAAAAGCTCAGAAAGAAATTAATTTCCTCATTCGCTTCTTCTATTACAAGTATGTTTCACATTCTAATTGATCAGTTTCTCCAAGTCTGTAATAATGGAATGCCAAAACACAGAACATAAGTGATTAAAAAAAGGACAAGGACCTATGTGGGAAAAGCTAAGATCCTTAATTATCCCAAGTGCAGCTGGTAGACTAGCTAAGCGCCTAGTAGAAATTTAAAATCTTTTGAAAATTTAAGACTCTCTAAGTCATAATCTTAATGATCACAGGAAACCATGGTGCAGAAGAATTTCTCTTTTAATACAGTTATATAAAAATCATTTGCCTTGCATAATAGCACACAGAAATGCATATAAATAATGAGAAAAGTATAGAGAGAGGCGTTGGAGAATTATTACTATTTGGAGATTTAAATATTTGGATGCATTTTCTTGCCTGGATCCTTTAGCCTCTCTTCTAACAAAATAACAACAAAACGTTTTTCCATTATTAAGTCTTCTTTTCTGGATATTGGTTTCTGTGAAAAACAGTATTTATTTTGTGCATTCTGGGGAAGTCAGAAGGCAGCTGTTTCCTTTAGTTTGAGCGACAAAAGGGTATATCATACACTTTTCAAGAGCAAATACTAAACAGAGATTATTGCTCTCTAACATATTTTTTTCCTTTTTGTTCTTTAATTTTTTTAAAAAAATTTAAAGGCAAAACAAAAACAGCTACCTCAACAAATATGACTCTTTAATTTATGAAGATCTAGTTCAGGAAAATAATGGGAAGGACTTATTTAAATAGTCTGTTAAGCACTCAGTCAAGAAAAAAATATTCAGAAATAAATTTTTTCCTAATATTGTAACTACAAAGAACAACGTTCTTTCAAACAGTGATTGTTGTGTTGCGATGTGCCATCAAGTTGCATGTGACTCACATCGACCCTATATACAACAGCGCTAAACCCTGCTCTACCCCACACCAATCTTATTGTTTCTGATACACCTACCTCCATTACCCTTGTCACTGAATCAATCCATCTCATTGAGGATATTCCTCTCTTGTGCTGTCCCTCTTCCCTTCCAAGCATCACGTCCCTCTCCAAGGGCTGGTCTCTTCTTGCTACATATCCAAAGTATGTCAGATGAAGTCTCGGAATCCTTGCCTCCAAGGAGCAGCCTGGTCTCACCCTGTCTAGGACAAATCTGTTTGCTCTCTCAGAAGTCCACTGTTTATTGAATACTCTTTTCCAGCACCACAGCTCAAGGGCATCAACTCTCTTTCTATAGTCATTGTCCAGCTTTCTGATGCATAGCAAGTAATTGTGAAGACTATGGCCTGAATCAAGCACATCTTAGTCTCCAGTCTGACATCATTACTCTTCCGTATTCTGGGGAGGTTCCTGGTAGCAGACTTTCCCAATGAAATTCATCTTTTGATTTCCTGGCTGATGGTACCAAGAGTGTTGATTGGGGAGCCAAGCAAACTAAAGTGTAAACAATCTCAGTCTCTTCACCATCTATCAAAGCTGCCAACAGGCCCAGCAGTGAGAATATTTTCTTGGTGTTGAGCTTCAATCCCTATTTAAAGCTACAGTCCTTAACTTTCTGCAGCAAGCACTTCAGATCCTCCTCAGTTTCACCAAGCAGGGTTGTGTCATCTGCATAACATAGGCTGTTGATTAGTCTTCCTCCAATCCTGATGCCACATTTCTCCTTATAGGGGCCAACCTCCTAGATAATCTGTTCTGCATATAGATAGAAAAGATATGGATATAGGACATATCCCTGGCAGATACTCTTCCTGATTTTTGAACTATGCATTGTTTCCCTGCTCTGTGCACCAACAACAAGAGCCAAAGAGGAGGAAATAGAAGATGTCTACCAACTTTTGCAGTCAGAAATTGATCAAACATGCAATCAAGATGCACTGATAATAATGGGTGACTGGAATGCAAAAGTTGGGAACAGAAAAGAAAGATCAGTTGTTGGAAAACATGGATTTCATGACAGAAATGAAGCTGGAGATAGAATGATAGAATTCTGTACAATCAACGATTTATTCATTGCAAATACTTTTTATAAGAAACACAAACTCGGGATATACATATGGATTTCACCTGATGGTATGCATAGGAATCAGATCAATTACATTTGTGGAAAGAATCGCTAGAGAAGCTCAGTATCAGTTGTGAAAACTAGGCCAGGTGTTTGTGGAACAGATCACCAACCACTCATATGCATGTTCAAACTGAAGTTGAAGAAAATTAAATCAAATCCACAGGAAACAAAATTGACCTTGAATCTACCCACTTGAATCTCAAAACCATCTCAGGCACAGGTGTGAGACCTTGCACACCAGTGAGCGAAGACCAGACAAGCTGTGGGAGGCTAACATCCATGAAGAGTGAAAAAGGTCATTACAAACACAGAGGAGGAAGAAAGTCCAAGACGGGTGTCATATTAGACTTTAAATATTGTATTAGAGTGCCAAGAAGTCAAAGCAAAAGGAAGAAATTAAGGAGCTGAACAGAAGAGTTTGAAGGACAGCGTGGGAAGACAAAGTATTATAATGAAATGTGCAAAGAACTGGAGTCAGAAAGTCAAAAGGGCTGGACTTGCTCAGCCTTCCTTAAGCTGAAGGGACTGAAGACAAATTCAAGCCTCAAATTGCAATACTTGAGGATCAAGGAAGCATTAAAAGAAGATGGAAGGAATATACAACCACTATACAAAAAAGTAATTTGCTGACACAGAAGAATTTCATGAAACAACCTCTGAGCAAGAGCCTGTAGTGTTGAAGAAAAACTCAAGCTACTCTGAAAGAAGTGGCAAAAAACAAGGCCCTAGGAATTGATGGCATATCAATTGACATATTGCAACAGACACTGCCCTGGATCCACTCACCAAGCTGTGCCAAGAAATCTAAAGGATAGCCACCTGGCTAACTGACTGGAAGAGATCTATATTTGTTCCCATTCCAAAGAAAAGTTACTCCTGACAGTGTGGAAATTATCAAATAATATAGTTGATATCACATGCAAGCCAGATTTTCCTGAAAATTAGCCAAAAATGACTGAAACAGCACATCAACAGAGAACTTCCAGATATTCAGGCTTGGTTTTGAAGAGGCACTAGGGTTATTAAGCTAATGTTAGATGGATCTTGGCTGAAAGCAGAGAATACCAGAGGAATGTCTATCTGTGTTTCATTGATTATGCAAAGGTGTTTTGACTGTGTAGATCACAACAAACTGTGGGTAACTCTGAGAAGAAGAAGAATCAATGATCAAAGTGATACTGAATGAATAACAGAGTTTAAAGTTTAAATGGTAATAGTAAGAATATATTGCTTTTAAAATGCATAAAAACATATACTATATAGTTATAACAGTTTCATTATATTTAGCTTAACAAAACTTATATGTACATCAGAAAATGTTTTCCAGAATAGCTTCCTATCAAGGATTTATTATTGAGTTTGACTTTTTGAGGATATGCCTCCATTTTAATGTTCTTCTCCATTTTTCTTTATTAAACAAATACATAAAATACATTTATTGAAAAAAAAATCAAAGGAGGGAGGGTGTCTCATCACCACTTATAACATCTTGCCACTCCACTGCTTCCTTCAGATGTGTTAAGTGTTGAAGTTGTTTTGATGGACTGTTTGGCGTTTGGGTTTGTTTGATATTTTTATGTTTCCATTCAATAGAGGTTAGGTAAGAACTTTATTAAATCCACAGCTATAGAGTTGATTTTACTCATAGTGACACTTTCATCAAGTTCCAAAGCTGTAGGTCTTTATGGAGGTAGACTGCCTATCGTTCTCGTTTAGATTGTGCTGGTTGATTTGAACTGCTGACTTTTTGGTTAGCAGCAGAGCACATTTTACTACCAGGGCTCCTATTATATAGCAGTAGTTTGAGAGAGAAAGAGCTAGTGTGTTGCGTGCTATAATCCCAAAGACACTCAGTTCGAATTCACCAGCTGCTCTACAGAAGAATAATGGGCAATCTCCTCCTGTGTGATTAACTGCCTTGGAAAACCCACTGGACGGTCAGCTATAGGTTGGTTCTGACTGGAAGGCACAGAGTATCAACCACCTGATTCAAGCCATGGCCTTCCCAGTTACTTGCTATGCATCAATGCTGGACAATGACTAAGGATGACAGAAGAATTGACACTTTTGAGTTGTGATGCTGAAGAGTACTGAATATACCATGAATTTTTAGGAGAACAAAAAGGCCTGTCATGTAGAGTGTGAAACCAAGCTGCTCCTTAGAATCAAGGATTTTTAAGCTCTCTCTTACATACTTTGGGCATGTTGCAAGGAGGGGCCAGTCCTTGGAGAGGGACATCATGATTGGAAGAGTGGAGGGACAGTGAGAAAGAGAGGAAGACCCTGGATGAGATGGATTGATACAGTGACAGAAGTAATGGGGGAAGGTGTGTCAGAGACTTGGCTCAAGACAGAGCAGAATTCAGAGCTGTTTTACATAGGGTCGCTATGAGTCACATGTAACTCAACAGCACATAACAACAACAACAACTATATATATATATATATATATATATATACTCATATATTATGGAGCTCTGGTGGCCTATAGGCAAGAAGGTGGACTGCAATCCCGAGTCTACCAGATGCTCCATAGGGACAGGATGGACAACCTCCTTCTGTGCGATTAAGTGTTTCTGAAAATCAACACTGCAACAACTCAGATATTACTACATGTAATACATATTACATGCATAGGAGTAACATATAGTGTATGTGGTATAATTCAGTTATAACTTCAATTAGAATGAACTATACTGTACAAATCCATGTACTAGTTAAAAAAAAGATTGAGGTTAAAAATTAATTAACTATCCATTTCAACAAATTAGAAAAAGAAGAAAAAAGATAAGCCCTCTTAAAAAAACGGAAGTAAAAGAAATAATAAAAACAGGAAAACATATTAATGGCTAAGAAACATATCAACATTTCTATGCTATATATTCTTAAAGATCTAGCCTTTGTCATTCTCACCTTCTTGCCCTCAAGTCAGAATCCTGAGCTTACCCTCCAGCAGGTTTTGGAGGCTATAAATATCACAGGAAGGAGACTGGCCATCTTTCCACTGCAGAGCAGCTGATGGATTCGATCTCCAGAGGTGCTTAACCCCAAAGGGGTACTCCACCAGAGCTCCCAGCCACTGTAAAAATGCCGAGTGGGTTTCCCCCTCACAACTGTAAGGCAGCAGGCAAGGATTCCAGGCCTAGGAATATACTCCCATGACATGCAAGCAAGTGTACAGAATGAGAACCTTAACAACTTCATTCCTAATTGTCAAAACAACACTTTGGAATTAACTGTCAACTACATGCTAATTAAACTGATCAACTACAATTGACTATCACTGCTCTGTAGTTCTCATTCTGCAATTATGCATGTCTTTCTGACAATTTTTATTTTTAATTTACTACTACTACTACTGCTACTACTACTACTGCTGCTGCTGCTACTACTACTACTACTACTACTACTATTATTTTATACTTCAGGCCTTCTTTCTCAAGTAAAATGTAAGACATTAAGGTTAGGAGTTGTGTTTTTTCCCTGACTCTTTTGTTTTAAGTTGTTGTTGTGTTCCATAGAGTTGAAATGAAGCCCTAGCTGACCCTCCAGCAGGTTTTCAGAGTCAGTTAATCGCATGGGAGGAGATTGTCCATCCTTCTCCTGTAGAGTGGCTGGTGGACTTGAATTGCAAGCCTTTGGGATGGTAGCACAGCTTCTTGCGACTAGGCCTTTGTGGGAGAGAACAGTGATTTGCGTGAAGGGTAAATCACCCTTTCCTCAGGCTTCAATTTTTCTTGTAAAAACTCATTGCCATTGACTTGGAATTCACAGCTGACTCTCTAGCAGGTTTTCTGAGACTGCAAATTGCACAGGAGGACAGTGCCTTTCTCTTGCGGAGCAGCTGGGGGATTCAAACCTCTACACCTTTGCGTGACAGCAAAACTCTCTATGGATTAGGCCACCAGAGCAACCTTTGTAAAAATAATATTGAAATAAAACCAAATTCCAAAAGGCATTTTTCTTTCCTCTTAAAATAGATTGTTTTATCTATTAAAATAATGTAAGGTTTTCTCAAAATGTAGTCTTAAATTCTAGGGAGAAACCCCTTTAGACATTTTTATTTTCTTTTTTAAACCTGGTGAGAGGGAACAGGAACAATTTGTTAACCACAGTTACTTTCTTAAGAAATGTGACAGTTATTATCTGCACAGGGACAATAACTTTGCATATTGCTTAGTAATTCTGAATTATTTAAGTGATAATGAACCTTTACCTCAAATCTAAACGTTATCATCCATATTAATAGAAAGAAGATAGTATCTTGCACAGATTCTAAGATATAAAGAGGAAGGAAATATGTACATGCAACATTAGGATAATTCCCAAAACACAAATACAGCCAGTCCTGGGATTATAAGTTTCTGAAGGAGGGACTGTTTCAGCCAATTGACACACGCTGCCATTGTTGTTGGGTTCCACTGAATCAACTATGACTCACAGTGGTCCTGTGAACAACAGACCTAAACCTGGCCCTATCCTGCACCATTTCATTGTCTCTGGCCTGCTTGAACCTACCGTTACAGTCCATGTGTCAATCCATCGTGTTGAGGGTCTTCCTCTCTTTTGCTGATCCACCCCCTTTCCAAGCATGTCTCTTTCCAAGGACTGCCCCCTCCTGACAGCATGCCTGAAGTATCTGAGACAAAGTATCCCCAAACTTACCTCTAAAAAACACCCTTGATGCACTTCTTCCAAGACAGACTTGTTTGTTCTTTGGCAGTTGTTCAGGGATAAGCAATACTCTTCTACAACCACACCATTCAAAAGCATCTATTATTCTGTCATCCTTACTCATTGTTCAATTTTCAGACACATAGGAAGTGATTGCAAAGACCATGGCTTAGATCAAGTGCACCTGAGTCCTTAAACTTGACACTAGTACTCTTTAGCACTTGGGGCATCCTTGACAGTAGATGTTCCCGTTGAAATTTGTCTTTCAATTTCTTTTACTGTTGCTACCATGGGTGTTGATTGTGGATCCAAGTAAAAGGAAACTGTTGACAATTTCAATTTTTTCTCTATCATTTTGTGAGGATTTTTGTTTTCATAACATTGAGATGCAATCTCTCTTGACGGCTTTAGTCCTTGATCTTTTAGTAATTGACACATTGTTGTTACATCAACTGAGCCAAAAGTGACTCATAGCTGACCCTCCTGAGTGTAATATGATGTAAGGAAGCTTTAGTGGCCTAGTGCTAAGGAGTTGCACTGCCAACCCAAAGGTAAGCAGTTTAAAACCACAATCTGCTCCTTCGGAAAAAGATGCGCAATCTCCTCCCATGTGATTTGGAAACTCTGAAAACTCACTGGAGGGCCAACTATGAGTTGGTATTGATTTGAGGGCACCTAACAACAGTAGTCAATAAACAGTTCATGAATAAACTGGTTTTAATAAGTATTATTTTTTAAATAGAACCACTTTAACATGATAAAAAATAAAAATTCTTTTAATCATTTAGTAATTTCTACAAGAAAATATTTCCCGGTTGCAAGTTTAAAAAGATGTTGCCCTGGATGTGCTCACCAAGTTGTGCCAAGAAATCTGGAGAACAACCACTTGACCAACTGACTGGAAGAGATCTATATTTGTTCCCATACCAAAGAAAGGTGACCCAACTGAGTGTGGAAACTACAGAACAGTGTCATTGATTTCACATGCAAGCAAGATTCTACTGAAGATTATCCAAAAACGATT
>NW_006399789.1:14517451-14534878 GCF_000299155.1 Elephantulus edwardii
ACAGATTCATCTTGGAGAGGATTAAACCAAGCTACTCCTTTGAGGCAAGGATTCTGGGGCTTCGTCTGACATACTTTGGGCATGTTGCCAGGAGGGACGGGTCCTTGAAGAGGGACATCATGCTTGGGAGGGTGGAGGGACAGCGCAGGAGGGGAAGACCCTCTATGAGATGGATTGATTCAGTGACTGGGGTAATACGAATGGGTGTTTCAGAGGCAGTGCGGTTGGCGCAGGATAGAGCAGGGTTTAGGGCTGTTGTGCATAGTGTTGCTATGAGTCGCAAACGACTCGACGGCACATAACAACAACAACAACAAAGCTGGGTTCAGAGCTGTTGTATATTGAGTCAAGGTAAGTAGCAGGAGACTTGACAGCACTTACCAACAATGATGGTATTGAGTATTTGTTACACTGTTACATTTGTAAGCTTATTTAATATTTGCAAAAGTCATACAAGGAAGATCCTATTAGTGTTCACACTTTACATCTGAAGAAAACAAGGCTTAGAGAGTTATGAAACTTACCAAAGCCAAACAGCAACGAAATGGCAGAGTCAGGATTTGAACTCAAACAATCACTCGTACAGGTTTATATCCTTTAAACCATTATGTTATCCTATCTTCAATTTTCAAACCATTTTTAATTACTGCACATGGTTTTTGAAGGCCAATTTGGGGGGAAATGCAATAGACAGACTCCTACTTCTTAAAACAAGATATGAGACATAATCAAAGTGTTTGTAAAGGCATACACTATAGCCAAGATGGTGGTTTTTAATAAAACTGAAACAGGGTGGATTGCTTTCCCACAGAAATTGTGGAAACACAAAAGCTGTCCAACCTTAGAAATGTAAAACTGCTCATGTTTTTGATCTCTGGACCAAAGGGAAAACTACAAATTCCACTGTTTGGAACACTTAATGGAAGACTTTTAAAGGAAACCATTATTATAATCATGGTACCCACCAGCACTATGAGAATCCAAGCTCTGTCAACATTTTCTTTATAAATCCACTTTCAGGACTTTCTAACTCATCCAGTATTCTTCAGCTAGAGCTTAATACTCTGAAACGTAAGATCTTAAATTGTGAGTGATATTATTCCAAGAATTAAGAAGGGGAAAATGGATATCATGTGATGTCGGCACAATAGAAAAATGCTTGGCTTAGGCAGCATTCTAACAGGTATTAGCTGTCTTTTAGCTTGTTTTTCTTGCTTTGAAGGAAGGTTTACAGAAGGAGTCAGAGGAGGAAGTTGAGTTGAAATGGAAAGCTGTATTGTCAAATACCCATGAGGAGAATTTTCAAAGTTTAGTATGTTATATATAGTTTGATAAACTCTTTTAAAACCTTGATGTCTCCCTTTCTGCGCCTGCATGAGGGCTTGGAAATCTCATAAAGAGAGATTAGTTTTAAGAACTCTCTGGCACTTTACTTGTAGTCTAAACCATAAAAAGCTGAAGGAACAGCCATTTCTAATCCTGTCCAGTACATTCCAGCTAAAAAGAAGTAAGAAGATGTGGAATAAAAAGAATTATTCAATCATTTCAGGACTCCAATAAATACTGAGTTAAATTCCTTTCTCAATAAGGGTTAAAGCTGAAGGTCTCTGAGACTCTCTGAAAAGGCTTCTCTTGTTCTATAGTCTATACTCCTTGATGTTTGCTTTGTTTTTACATGTTACTTTCTTGACTGGCCTTTAATATGAAGTAAAAAAGAAAAAAGAAAAGCACATGTAGCAAACCAGATTTTACGACAGCAATTGCTATAGGCTAATAACTCAAACTGGAAGTATAATTCATTTTTGCCATTTATCATGGCTTAAGACTGATGAAGAAAATGTAAGGTCACATCAGATGGATAAATCAGAAGAGAAGAAAACTTACATCCAAGCCATTCATAATGGTCAGTCTTTTTACTCACACAATATGGAATAGAGTAGATTGAGACCTTCATCGGTGCTGGAAAATAACAGTGAATTGCCCAAGGAGACACTGTTTACTTGAAATCACAGAAATTTACTCTTGTCTGGCTGCTTTTACTAATTCAATTTAAATTTTTACCCAGTGGATCTAAATAAAGCCTACAGGAAATTCAAGTTTCAAACTCCCTGTGACTTCTAAAATTATTGAAAAATCAGGTGGTGTCTCATTAGAGTACAAAATAATTCTGAATTATTTTCAAGCAGTACTTGGCATTTCCCAAGAGTTGTGAGGCTATTTTCTGTAACAGAGAATTTTTGCTATTGGGCTTATTTTACACAGTAAATTTATTCATCCAACATTTGCTTAATCAATGAAGTCTTATAATAAACATCCCAATCTAAACAAACTATCCAGTATATTGAGTTAGTAGTGGCAAGCTTTGTGCTGCCAACCTAAAGGCAAGCAGTTCAAATCCACTAGCTGCTCCATGAGAGAAACATAGACAGTCTCCTCCCATGGGATTTACAGCCTCTGAATACTCGCAGGACGGTCAGTTATTAGTCGGTTTCAACTCGAGGGCACAAAATAGCAACAAAATTGTAACTGTAATCCTGAAACCTTGCGAATTATGTCTCTACCGTTTATATTCTCTGTATCTTATCATTCATTCAATTTTCTTTTGCACCATTTTGGACTGCAGGTTAACTTAATATTAAATAAAAATTATCTATTTTGATGTCATCCATGTAGTAACACAATCTGAGTATGGCTGGCACCGCCTTATAAGGAGGAATTGTGCTAAGGTTCTGAAGTTAGAAAGTTTACTGTAAGCTAAAAGCCAAAAGTTCATTCAACCAAAGTTGATCCAAACCTCTTGGGTTGGAAATATCACAAAAGCAGACTTTTCCATGCAATGGACTGTGTTTCCTGTTTTTAGCTCAGCTGGAAATACAGCAGGAACAATACTTCTTATGGCATGTCACTGCTTCTACTTTTGGTCTGAAAACACCAAGCAGAGACGATGAGTGTGACGAATCAAAAGAATAAAAAAACTGAGTGGTGAGGTGTTCTGGGCTAAGAAAGGGATAGTTAATGGGAACAGAATTTCCTAACTTGACCACCAGTTAACCATAGCTTGGATGCCCAGTGAGCTCTGAGTCATTGGCAACTTGCTCCAAAATAACACTGGAACATAGTGGGCTAGATCATTACTGGAGGACATTGTCAATAATTTTTCCAGAGGGAAAAAAACTTATTCACAGAAATACTTATTCAGTGGATAAAATGGCACTGATGTAAGTCCCTTTTTAACAAATTAATATGGAAAGAAGCTAGCACACACAACCTGCTAGACAGTCTCATAATGTTATTTATCACATTCAATTTTAAGGAAAGATCACAGTTCCCACCAGCAAAGTTGATGATAACTCTTTACAGAAAACATGTTGAAAAAAGAACACATACTGAACTTCCAAAAGTAAACTCTCAGAAGTTTGTATGGATTGTGAATATCTTTTTGCCTTTTCCAAAATGCTACTTAATGTTATTGGTCCTTATTTGATAGTTTAATAGAAAGTCTTTAACATTTTTAAGTGACAAACTCAAAGCACTGATATTCAGCCATTTAGTTAAAATATTCATAGGGGGCTCTGGTGGCTTAGTGGTAAAGACTTTCGCTGCCAAACTCAAAGGCTCTGGTAGCCTACTGGTAAGAAACTACTCTATAAACCCAAAGGCACATGGTTCACATCCACCAGTTACTTTACAAGAGGAGGATGGATAATCTTTTCCCATTGGATTTACTATCTCTGAAAACTCACTGGTGGGGCAGCTATTGGTCGGTTCCGACTCAGTGGTAAACAACAATTTCAACATCATCATCATCATCTAGCATTATTCTGTTCAGACTCTGCTACTTTGACCGAGAAGCCTAAATCTTTGCTCCATCTCCTTATTATGAAGATCTGTGCACTTTATTCTCAGAACTAAACCCACTGCAGTAAAGTTGATCCAACTCACAGCAACTCTGCAGAAGAGAGAACTGCCCATTAGGTTTGCAAGAATGCAACTCTCTACAAAAGCAACTGTCACAGCTTCCTCCCCAGAACTCATGAATTTGAAAGGCAGGTCTTTCATTATTGTTGTTGTTGTTAAGTGCCATAATGTTGTAGGCAACTCATGGCGACCCTATGAATGAAAGACCTGAATGCTTGTATAACTTTCATCCTCTCTCCAGGTTCATAGGGTTTCCGGAGGCAAGCTATTACGAAAGTGGATGCCACTCCTGCTTCCAAGCTTGTTTTAATCAGGGAGCTCCACCAAACACTGTCCACCATGGGTAACCATTCTCACATTTGACACATTAGTGTCACAGTGTTCAGCTTCACAGTGACCACGAGTTACCTCTGTACAGCAAGTGGACACACTAGGGCTATATGACCTAGAAGAACATTTGACCAAAAACAATTAAAAACAGGCCTGAGGACCGCAGATTAGAGTCACCCACCTTTGGCTTGGTAGCATCACTTTCTGTCCACTAGGCCAACTGATTTCTCTGTATGCTGTTGTTATTGTTGAGTGTCATTGAGTTGTAGGTGACTCATAACAAAGCTATGAACGAAAGACCTGAACACTTGTATAACTTTCATCCTTTCTCCAAGTTGCTACCCAATACTTAAATCCACCAGGCTGCTATTTCTTTTCTCTTAAACTTACTGCTGTTCTATTTGGACTCATAATGACCTTCTGTAGCGTTTCTTAGGTTGTGAATCCTAGTGGAGGGGACAGCCCATCTTTCTCCCTTAGAGTCACTTGTGAGTTTGAACTGCCAGAGATGTATGACTTTTTTTTTTTTTTTGCAGCACAGTGTGTTATGGACTACACAACCAGAGCTCCAAACTATTTATCACATTACAAGTGATAGTTTCAGGTTATAGAAGAGAACATTTAGACAGTGTATTATTAAGGGACTTGTCCAACAGCACACTCTGACATTTATCACAGAGAAATCAAGTAGAAACAAGCAACAGCTCCCAGACTTGGTGTCTTAGTTGTTGTGTATCATCAAGTTAGAGCCAACCCATAGCTGACAGCAGGTTCTCAGAGGCCGTAAATCACACAGAGGAGATGACCCACCTTTCTTCTACAGAGCAGCTAGTGGATTTGAACTGTGTGCCTTTGGTACTGCAACACAGTTTCTTACCACTAGGGCACCAGAGCTCCCTATAAATAAAAGGGGACAAAAAAGAGTGAAAAGTGAAAAACTCATGAAATAAGACAGCAAAATCGAAGCAGAAGCCTAGGTGTCGTTCGTGATCTCATCTCTCTTCTTGTGGAAGTCTGGCAGTTCTAGCAGAATGAAAGAGCAAGCCACCTGCCTGAGGGCCAGTAGAAGAGAGGAGAGGGCACACAACTGGCTGGGGGTGGAGGGGAGAGCAAATTCTCCACCAAGATCAGAGCAGAATCTAAACTAGAAAACTAAATTCTGCACAAGAGAGTGACACCAGATCTAGAGGCAGAAAAACACTACCAGGACTTTGTACCCTTGGAGGAAATAGGGTCAAAGGTCTAGAATAAACTTTTAGAAGGAGCTGCCCAAAATGTTGAAGCTGAAGCCAAAACTTGCCATTCGTTTGCATTATTTTTATTTCTCCCTCCTGTTTTTGTGGCTGACAGTTTCTTGCTTTTATTTTGTTTTCCTGGCAGTCTTCATTTGCCCCAGGACCTGCCTCCCCTCTTTGTTTATACCTTTGATGCTTTAGATTCCTGTTACTTGCTTGCCCCCAGGACTGCATGCTCCAAGTCTGAGTCATACTTTACATAAAAGCAAATTAACCAAGCACACAACAATGTGTTTGTAATTCATATTTATGACCAAGTTAATAAATTGTAATTTTAGTTAATGGTTTAAAAAAAAGATAAAGTAATAATGCATCTCTTGTTCAGTGTAGTCAGGCGTCCTTCCTGGAGCTGTGCTGTTGGCAGCCTCTGAAACACGGTGTGAGCACTGCCTGTTGATGGTAAAGCTTGAAATAGCATTGCCAGACTTTCATCTAAAAGACGGTGCATATTTATTAAACTTTGACTGTGTGACAAAAAGACTGTGTTTCATTTCTTGAGAAAGACTTGCCTAGGTCAGGCAATCTTAACAAAGCACACTCAAACTACCCAGAACCAAAATACATACAGAGTGGCTTGGCTAATTTATAAACATGACAATGAAATCCTTATATTGAGTTATTTGCAGGGGGCACAGACATGCCTGATTCGTGTCTTATTTTCCAACATCTTAGCATAGTGTTTAGTACATGGTGGGCAGTCTACAAACATTTATTGAACTGAACTGAACTTAGCTGCTTCATATTCCACCTTTGGTCTCCTTTCATTGGTTAATAGCAACTTTTAACCTCGGCTCAGTCATCAGTTCCTCATGAAGGCTCTTCCTTTATCTCTCTGATCTCCCCAACTCTATCAATTCAATCAAATGTTCTTACTTATCGAATGCTCATATACTCTCCTTCAAAGCACATTTTTAATGTAGCTATATTTTTTCTCTTACAAGACTCTTCAATAAATACAATGCAAAAATAATATTTTATCAACAGGTCAAAGGCTGTGTATTTTGTTTTTCAGTCATTCAGTAAATATTGTTTTTGTTGGCCCTCAGCAAATATTTGCTAAAGTGGTGAACCAAGTACCCATAATCGGTATGGTTTCCTCATATTCCAGTTATACTCACAGACCTCAGATAGCATGACATAAATTACCCAGAACACATTCACACAATAGTCAGAGGTAGGAAGGCAATTTTGTGATGCGGGCCATCCGGTTAGAAAGAATTTTTAATAAGTAAACAGAAAGCAGCAGTATCATCCATTATGGCCAAAAGGTGGTTTCTGCCCCAGAGTATGCAAACAAAACGTTTGTAGAGAATCATTTTTCCTTTTATAAGCACTTCAATTGTTCATTCCTTTTCAAGGTTACCAAGTAATATTCAAAAATTGAGTATCAGCAATTTCATAGGATTTAACCAAATAATTTAGTCATTTAAATAGTTTTTCCATGACATTAAGTTCTGCAACTTTGAAATGGTACTATTATAAAAACTGCTAAAGAATTTGGTATCCGTTGTATGAGGAAGTTTTATATATATATATATATATATTTTCTCAAGAAAGAGAACACAAGATGAATTTGGTACTGTCATCAAGTCTATTCTGATTCATTGTAACTGCACAGGACAGAAAAGACAAGTCTGTCCATGTTTATGACAATGGGCTGTCACATCTTTCTCTCATGGAGTGTCTGACAAGTTTCAGCTACTTACTTTTCATTAGTAACCAAGGTCTTTAGGCACAACACTGCTAGAGTTCCTTTACAATCTTCTTGTCATTAGATGCCACTGAGTTTAGTATGACTCATAGTGATCCTAGGAACAGCTGATCTGAACTCCATTCTCCCCTGTGCCATTGTCACACTTGCTGACACACTAGAGCCCACAACATCAGTCACTGTGTCCATCCACCTGGTTGAGGGTCTTCCTCTCCTTTGCCAACCCTCTAACATTCCAAGCATCATGGCCCTTTCCAAGGAAGAGTCCCTCCTAGCAACATGACCAAAGCATGTGAGGTGAGGCCTCATCATCCTTGCCTCCAAGGATCACTCCAACTTCACCCTCTCCAAGACATATTTATTTGTTCTTTTGACAGTCCTTGATATGCTCAGAGCTCTTCTCCAATGTCACAACTCAAAAGCATTAATTTTTCTCCTATCAGCCCTATTCAATTGTCCAGCTCTCAAGTGATTGGAAAGACCATGGCCTGAATCAGATGCACTTTGGTCCTCAAACTAAAATCATCACTCCTCAATAATTTGAAGAGGTCTCTAACTGCAGATTTTTAACTAATCATGAAGACTTTTAATAAACTAGTATATCTAATTACTCCAGTTAAGCAAAATTTGAGAATAACTAAGACAAAAAAAAACACTCAAGAGAGTTATGGTTTTAATTAAACTTTAACATATTTATGAAGCAAAACAACTACTGAATATCAGAAAATACAATGAGCAAAAAACACGAAGCAATAAGATACATAGTCCCTACCTCATGAGCACACAATCAAAGGATAACTGACAGGTCATGAGCATCCTGTATGTCACTCAGTCCTCCCTCCACTCTTGGACTGAAGCTTCTGGTCTAAGGAAGGATTATGCCAGATGGGCTTGCTCCGTCACAGGGAATTGCTTCTTGTCATTCAGTCAGAACTTTACAGTAATTGTGCTTCACACCAAATCAGCTTTCATCTTTGTTATTGTTCTTGTTATTGTTGTTATGTGCTGTCGAGTCACCTGTAACTCATCATATGTACAACAGCTCTGAAGCCTGCCCTGTCCGAAGCCAGTCTCACTGACTCCAACGCACCTACCCTCACTGCTCCAGATACTGTATCAATCCATCTCATCTGGTGTCTTCCTCTCCTGTGCCATCCCTCCACTATTCTGAGCATATTGTCCTCCTCCAAGGACTGGTTCCTTTGGGCCACAAGCCCAAACTATGTGAGACAGAGTTTCAAAATCCTAGCCTCCAAGGAGAAATCTGGTTTCACCCTCTCCAAAATAGACCCATTTGTATTATTGGTGGACCATGGTATATTTAAGGCTCTTCTCTAGCACTACTCCTCAAAGGCATCAATTCTTCTTTTGTCATCCTTATTCATTTTCCAGCTTTCTAATGCATAGCATATAACTGCGAAGACCATGAGGTGCATCAGGTGCATCTTGGTCTCTAGACTGACATCACTGCTTTTCAGTACTCTGGAGAGGTTCCTGACAACAGATTTTCCCAGTGCAATTCATCTTTTGATTTCCTGACTGCTGGTGCTGAGAGTGTTGACTGTGAAGACGAGTAAGCTGTAATTATTAACAACCTCAATCTCTTTTCCATCTATCATGGTGCTGCAAATCAGTCCAGTGGTGAGAATCTTGGTCTTCTTGATGAGCTCTATCCATATTGAAGACTACATTCCTTGACCTTCTGCAGTAAGCCCTTCAGGTCATCTTCAATTTCAGCAAGTATGGTTGTGTCATCTGCATAACATAGTCTGTTACTGAGTCTTCCTCCAATCCTGATGCCACGTTCCTCCTCATAAAGCCCAGGCTCCCAAATGATCTGTTTTGCATATAGACTGAAAAGGTATGGAGACAGGATGCAACCCTGACACACTCCAACTAGAACTTTTTAAAATAAGGGTGGTGGTGGTTGCTGTTGTTAAGAGCTGTCAAATCACAGGCACTATGAACTAAGTCCTGACACTTCCTGTATCACTTTTGTCCTTTCTCCAGGTTCATAGGGAAGTGGATGCCACTCCTTCTTCCAAGCTTGTTTTAACTGGGGAACTTCATCAAACACTGTCCACCATGGATAACAGTATTCGGCTTCACAGCAACCATGAGTTACCGCTGTAAAATAAGGGAAAGAAAATTATTTAACATCCAATTGATAACAAAGTTCAGTCTGCATCCTCAAAGAAAATGAGGAGTTGACTCTAATGCTTGTTGGCTCTCAACAGACCAGGATAGCTAACTTCTAAGACAAAAAGTTGGAGGTGTCCAACTTGCCTCTAATCTCTAAACTTTCAGGTGTGTTTCTTGATGACTCAGCAGCCACTTGGGTGAATGAAGAAATGTTGAAGCTTGATTTAATTCACTCTTGCCCAAAATCAAGATTTCTTTTTTAAACAGACAATACGTGCACCAAATATCCTTGCTCTTAGAAGGTGGCACAATCTGTTCTGTAACTGTGTGCCTTTGTGAAAGTTACAGAACTTTTCTCTATTTACATGTAAAATGTTGACAACCACACTGTATTTTATGAGGGTTAAGTAAGATAATGCAGGAAAAGCACTTGGCACGGTGTCTGGCATATAGCAGCAAGTTGTTTTATGATTAATAATACTGTATTATTATTATTCATCTAACTACATATTTTTAATAAGGGAAATAAAGGTTAAACTGAGAAGCTCTAACAAAAGTCTAAAAAAAAAAGTCTTCCTCTATCCATTCTGCAAGTTTGCCAGCTCCTCCATTCAAATGGGCAACTTATTTAGTCCTTGGAAAACAGAGAAAGAATTGTAGAACAAACTAAGCAAAAACTAATGGCACTAAACTAATGTCCCAACCCTGAGGTGAGGAAGTATAAATAAAAATTCTGAAGAAATCACAGCAGAAATTAATACCAGGGTTATTGGGCAGTGTTAAGTCTAAGAAAATGGCATTAGCCTTTGATAAGAAGATAGCTCAGAGGTCAAGATTCTCTTACCCACTACTGGGCACTAAATGTTGAAGAAAAATCCCCTTCTATTCATCATTAAATAAGCATAAATTTCATAAGATATAAGTTGTTTTGTTACTGGTTCATCATCATAAAATATCATAAGATAAAATACAGTCACCTTGGCAAGAATCATCAACCAGATGAACTGGAAGTCTATTAAAAAATGGTAGTATTGCGTTGGGAACCAAATTCCAGGCTCTTGAGGAACCATGAGGATAATTTCTGTAATTTGTGATCAACAAGAGGAGAAAGTAAAGCAGCTCCTCTGATTGGCCCTAGAAGCCAGAGTGTTCAAAATTGGTCTTAAAGGAAGAGAATCAACAGAAAACTATCTGAAAGCTGGAAGTCCCTAAATTCTTCTTCAGTGTCATCATTTGCTGAATCCATTTCACCAACTATATATCTACATTCTACAGACAGTGTTTCTTTATGAAATTCCAGAACCATCCTGCTAGAGAAAGTTACATATTCATGAACTCGAAATGTCTTGTGTGGGTATGTATGTGTGTTTTCCTCAAGAATCCAAATGTGCTCTGTTATCTATCAAGAACTCTGAAAGCTTTTGTGAGTTAACAATTAGCCTGTCATGTTTTAATGAACGTGGGTAGGAGACATGAGATCACTGAGTCAGAGACAAAGGATTTTATTACTTGTAGCAATTAGCAGTAGACAAAGGATCAAGATTTGCCTGCACCAATTCCCTGTGTCCAAAAAAGGGAAACACAGATGGTCAAGTGATCCCTGCACATGCATAAGCAGAAGCATTAGAGGAAAGAGACTCAACCTGGGAAATCGGAATCTTTTATACTGGACAGATTTAGAAGGAGACGCTGTATCTTCCAAGGCCATTAACTCTACAAAAATTCTTGAAATGATTGAATGGAGCAAAGTCAATCAGTTCTTCTACTTGTAAGATATGGAGACTTCTCTCTGAAAATAACCTTCATATCATGAGCACTGCCATACAAAGTGTTTAGGTGTTTGACATCATATTAGCCCCTTAAATGATCTTGGATATGTAATTTCTGATTCAAGATAGCACCCAACTGGGAAAAGCTAGGATTTTGTATATTCTCAAAAACACTTTCCTGTTTTTTAACATTTCTACTGTGATACATTTTCTCTTTTGAAAGGTCAATACACGTCTCTTCCAACAGTTCTGTGACAGTATTCACCAACATAGTGTCTAGCCACAATGGACTTAAGGTAGGCATAATCCTATTGTGTACTCTGGGAGGATTTCAACAGCAATGTACCCTATGTCCACCTACCAATCCACCCACATTCCCAAAGTAAGCATGTTAGCAATGAATAATAATAAAAGCATAAACCCTAGTGTTAACGCTTAATAGCTGTGATCTGGGGCTATCCTTCTTCTCTCTTAAAATCTTTCTTGTGACATGAAGACTATCCCTGTCTCACATGATTTGATTTCAGAAAGAGACGTAACACCTATAAAAACAATTTCTAATCAAGAAAAATCTCTTTCAAGTGCTTTAAAATACTTTAGTACCCTAAAATTATAATCTTTAAAATTTCCTATACTTTCTTGAGCTTTCGGTCTTTGTTACAATTGTTTAGTCTTTTCTTATCCTTTATGGGGTTTATAATTAACTTTACCCAAAGAAGTTAGTCTTTGTCCTTGGGTCCTGAGAGATAATCTCTAAAACCTTAGAGCTTCCTCAAGGGCCGAAGTGGCTTTATTGAAAGCTCCAGATTCAACTTAATCAAAGATTGTTAGATGCTGCCAAGTTGACCATAACTTACAGCAACCCTATGAACAAAGGCTCTAACCTTCTTCTGTCTTGTGCCATCTTCATCATCTCTGATATACTTGAGCCCATTGTTACAGTCATTGTCTTAATCCATCTTACTGAGGACCTTCCTCTTTTGCTGACCCTCCACCTTTCTAAATATGATGTCTTCTTCTCAGGAATGATCTTAACAACATGCCCAAAATATGTGGGAGAAAACCTCTCACCATCCTTGCCTCCAAGAAGCATCCTGGTTGCATCTTCTCCAAGACAGATTTGTTTGTTTGGTGGCCCATGGAATATTCAGTACTTTTCTAACACAACTCAAAAACATCAATTCTTCTGTCATCCTTAGTCATTGTCCAGCTCTCTGATGTATAGCAAGTGATTGAAAAGACCATTGTATATCTCAGTCTTTAAGCTGATTTCCAAGATTACAGCTACTAGTTTGAAGGTGTAATAGGATATCTCCAAATTTGCAGACAACAAATCAGAAGCCAGAGTGGCATGTGAACTCCTCAGGTTTGTAGCTCATAACTGAAGACCTGAAGAAACTTGGCGAGCTAGAGCAATGTGTCTTTTCAGCTTGCTGTCTGATCAGCTCCAGGTGATTCTGTGGTTAGGATCCAACAAGTCAACTATGACCCATAGTGACACTATGAATGAACAGCAGACTGAAAAAGTTCCATCTTGCACCATCATCATAATCTCCTTTATGTTCAAGGCCTTCGTTGTAGTTACTGTGTCAACCCATCTCGTTGAGGGTTTTCCTCTTTCTTGGCCTCTCTACTTCTCAAAGGATGATATACCCCACGCCCCCTCCAAGGACTGGCCCCTCCTGACAGCATGCCTACAGTATCAGAACGAAGTTTTGCCATCTTGATCTCCAAGGAGCACCCTGGCTACACATTCTCCGGGACAGATTTGTCTTCCCATTTGGAAGTCCATAGGATCTCTTCAGCGACTCTTCATCAATGCAATCCAAAGGCATCTATTCTTCTGCTGTCTATTATCCAACCTTTATTATATGCATATGAAGCAATGGAAAACATCATTATTTGAGTCAGATGCACCAGAGTCTTTAAAATTACATCCGTGTTATTTAGTGCTTTAAAGAGATTTCTGATAACAGGTTTGCCCAAGAAAACATGGTTTTTGATTACCTGACTGCTGCTACCATGAGTATTGATTGAGACTGGAGAAAAAACTATTGCACATGTAGCTGGTATCAGAACTGAATGGTAGAACTGATTAAAACGAAATAAAATATAGCTGATCCGATTGTTCCTCCTTACACTTTCAGAAACTGTCATCATCATACATTGGGCTGACTTGTCATGTAATCAGTATTTCTCTGAATTTTTTTGTCAAGAGGCAGTGGGTTAGGAAAAAAATTAAACTCACCACTTTTAATTGACATTTTCACAAGTATGCCTTCCATACATATATCTTTTTCCTAAAACATTAAGTGAAGCAAACTATCATCAACATCTATCAGTTTCCCAAAACAGTATCAAGGTGGGTCTAAAGTTAAAAAAAAATAGTCTAAAACCTATAAATGATGCACTGCAGCTGGTGAAACAGCTCTCAAGCTGCAAATTACAACAACACTGATCAAAAATGATGACCTTTGCCTAACTCTCCAAAACTGGAAAGCTTTATATTTATTTAATATAGTAAAAGGGCAACCAGAACAAACATGAACAGATAAAAGTGTGAACCAAGGAAAATGGAAAAAAATATCAAAGAGAAAAGAGAGTTGCAACAGTTCCTGATACAAATAGTTTTGAGATTAAAAACAGAATAAGGGATGAGGGGAGGAATTAAAACATACACTTGTGACGTTGTATTTTCCTTGAGGGGGAAAAAACTACTAATTTTTGGTTTTGCCTCCCAACATTTTAATCCTCTGTTCTCTTTTCATTAAAGATGTAAAATGTTGGCAAAGATGCATTTCAAGCAAACAAATTTCCCCCTTAAAAGTCAAATTTAACAACCCTCAGTTCCCTCAGCCTCCTTGAAAATTCAAATGTTCTGAATTATCAATGGAATTACATTTTTTTTGTTTGTTTATTTGTCTGAATGTTTCAAATAATACCAAATAACCTGGAAAAAAACTTTAAAAAGCATTTAAGAAGTCACTTTCCAACTAATAATATAGAACTCAGTGTGTGCTCTACACATCATTCTTTTAAACAAAATTTTCTTTTATACTGGTTTACTTACAAAGTTTGTATACATTGTTTTTCACACTAAATCTTTCCCATTTCCTTTACCCAACCCTTCCTCTACCCATAAAATTGTGCCACCTTATGATTACCTCTTACCCATTTTCACCCCTCTGCTCCCCACGCCCCCTTGGATCCTCATACATGTTTTACTAGTTATCTTTCAAATTCTACAATAATTGTATTTATTCTTACTGGACTGAGTTAGTTCACTTAGCGAAATGCTCTCCAGTCCCTCCCAAGTTACGTAGTGATTTACAAAATCATTGCTCCTTAGTATTGTGTAGTATTCCATTATGTGAATGTCCCCTAATTTCTCAACCCATTCAATTGTGGTTAGACATTTGGGCTGTTTCCATGTTTTTAAGATAGTGAATAATGCTACTATGAAAACTGGTGTCTAAATCTCGATTTGTGCCTCAGTTCACATTTTCTCGGTGTATACGCCATGCAGTGGAATAACTAAATAATATCCAGATCTCTGTTGAAATTCTCTTTTTTCATCTATTTTGTTCATAAGTTTATCTGTATTCTTGATAATATTAGTCTTCAGATATTTTTTTTTAAATGCTCAAGGGCGCTCTGGTGGCCTACATACTGGAAAGAGGTTGTGCTGCAGTCTCGAAGACAATTTGAAGGTTCAAATCCACCAACTGCTGCATGGGAAAAGGATGTGCAATCTCCTACCAAGCAATTAACTGCCTATGAAAACCCACCAGAGGATCAGCTATGAGTCGGGTCCTACTCTACGGTACACAACAACAACAAAGCACACAACTACTAGCAGAAAAACCGACAGTTCAAATTCACCCAGAGAGAACACTGAACACAAACCTAGAAACCTGCCCTGGAAAATCTGTGAAGTAATTGTACTCTGAACACATGTGTCAGAATCCATCCTCCACCAAGAATAACCACCTGTGACTAGAGGCCCCTGGATATTATTACATACATGGTTAATGATTTGACTACTAACCAAAAACACTGGAGGGCCAAGTTCACTCAAAGACATCTTCACAGAAAGGCCTTGTTATCTACTTCCAAAATATCCGTCACTGAATGCGCTGGGGAGCAGAGTGTTACTCTGACACATATGAGCCACCCTGAGACAGACAGAACTAAACAGCAACTGTTTAATCTGACGAGGATAATATCAAAATCACCTATAGACTTATTGTCTTTTCTCTGTGAGGTTTTCATGTGTTTTTCCGTTTTCCTCCATAGCTGGTAATTTTTTTAATTGACTGTTGAACATTATGGATAAAAATTGTGGGGACTCTGAACAACATTATTCTTCAGAGAAAATAAAATTTTCTTCTAGTGGTTAAAAAACAAACAAACAAAAAATTTAAAAAAAATCCTAAAACTGGTGGATCACCGGGATCCTGTTTAGGTTTGACTGACTTAAAGGTCTATTGGGACTTATCTATTTCCGTCTTCCTATGGTATGCTCCTGACCCCTGTGGATTGACAGAGGGACAGCCACCAAAGCCTAGGGTTGTTTCCCAAGGCCCCTCCAGTTAAATTCTTCTCTCTCCCCCCTCAGTACTATGTATCTGGGAGGAAAAAATAAAAATCCCTGATCAGTCCTGTGGCCTCCCAGATGGTCTTTTGAACTGGCTTTTTGCCTCACTTATGTGCAGATTAGTAGCTGGCCAGAGACTGAAACAGAATTTTTTTTATTAAATTTTATTAGTTTTAATGAACATATACAGAGATTTTGGGTTTTCATTCATTCATTGTTGCACTGTTTTCTCTACCCTCATCCCCAGTTCGTTCTTCTTTCCCCCGCCCCCCCGATGTCTGTTTTAATTGTCCATTTGCCACAGTGCTTGTCAAAGCCAGTTCTGATTAATCTCCTTTGTCAGTGTGTCCCTTGCCATTGGGCAGCTTTTCTGTGGTTTCAGCCTCTTCAGTCTTCACCACTTTGGCTGCCCCAAATTCCAACTTCTTTCTCCTTAGTCTAGTAAAAATGTTACTTTCTTCATTGACTTTAATTCTCTTGTTCTATAATTTAGAAAACATTCTAATGGAAGAATCTAAGGGGAATTTAAACTCATGTGCTTCCTTTCTCTAAGGATCACAGTCCCTTGGGCCCTGGGTTAGTTGCTTCCCATTGTCTTAGAGCAATTGTCTTCTCTGTTTTCTCTGAGCTTAATCATTGTTTACTGCAGGTCAATTGGTTCATTGCAAAAGGCAGCATCCTTCAATATAAAATTTTCAACACAAACTTTATTACACAGACTACTTAGAGAATATGTTGCTCTTTGAGATAGCAGCAGAGGAAAAAAAAAAAAGAAGAAAAAAAAAAACACACCAACCCATATATCATAATGCAGGCATTGGAGGAGATCACACTTCCCTCAAGATAAGTGGCAAAGCAAGACACATGGCTTGTCCGAGTGGAATAAAACTAGCTGTTCTCACGTCATTACGGGCAGCCTACGATGGCAGCAAGGATTGGAAAAAGGCCTCATTTAGGATAACAAGCAGGAAAGTACAATTTCATGTCACGGTAGCAACCACTTAGGCGAGCACTGGAACCACGGGGCTAAGGGACCCTCTAAAACTTGAGGAAGGCAGAAAATCCTGAAGTAAGCCTTGATAGAGTTTTGTGTGATTCTTGTGACCCAGTCAAATTGCTCTATCAAAGGAAGTCTTTTCTTTTACCTAGCTTATGGGTAAGCAGTCAGGCCCAATCCCGGAGAGCAAAACAAAAACTACAAACAAGCAAACAAAAAATACTCCGTGGAATACTATGCAGCATTAAGGGGCAGAGATTTGGGAGGGAAAAAACTCACACCAAAAAACACCAAGATAACATAAAAGAGTCTAGAGAGCATTATGCTTAGTGAACTCAGTCTCATAAAGACAAATACTAACAAGACAATGATTTCAAAAATCAAAGGATAACTAGTAAGATGTGTATAAAAATCCAAAAGGGGAGGAGGTGGGGCCAGTGGGGTGAAAAATGGGGGAGGGGGGAAATCTCTAGGATAGTGGAGTAAGGTGGATTGAAGAGCAGAGGAAGGGAGTGGGAAGTGTAGGGTGAAGGAATGGGAAAGATCCAATTAGGACCTGAAAAGATTGGATAAAGGTAGGCATGGATCAATTGGGATTAACTTTATACTATATAATATCCTATATGTATAATTCTAAACCCTATGTACAACATTTAGATAACAGAGAT
>NW_006399789.1:14537473-14539109 GCF_000299155.1 Elephantulus edwardii
GTGCGATTGGCACAGGACAGAGCAGAGTTTAGGGCTGTTGTACATAGGGTCGCTATGAGTCGCAGGTGACTCGACGGCACATAACAACAACAACATATGTATAATTGTATGAAACACAGTGTGAATGAAGGAAAGTGTGAAGCACAATATACATGAATGAAACAAAGTGTATAAAAATATACTCAATAAAAAAAATCTGAAATGTTCTCAAAACAACTTTAGCTAGTTAAAACAAACTGGTGAACCACATCCTTGGGAATTACATAAGAAGATATACTTCCATCAGGATATCTGCAACACACCACCACCTCCTCAGGCTCCATGGATTAGGACAGAGATGTGTCCTCACCCTCAATATTAGGCAGTCTCCTCAGAGACAGATAGAGCACAGGGGGTGGGGGACTTCAGCCATGGAAGCATTATTTGCTTATTAAGAGGTGGCTTACAAGAACAAAAAATACCCAAACTTGCTTTGAAAGCTTAAAGAAAAATATTTTTCATAAGCAGAGCAGTCTTTAAAGATTAGTATTTTCAACATTTAAAGAATGTATACATTCCAGCGAAATAGCGACAAGATTCAGTGTTTATGTGTGTATCTCTGGTTTTTTCATAAATTTATGATAGAAAAGATGTGGTTTACCAAACTGCCATTCTCAGAACTAAACACTGTGTCAAGTATATGGTAGGTGTTCAATAAGTGAACAGATTAAGCAATTAAACACTGTTATATATTGGTACCAACAAAAGGACATGATCATCATTCTATCTAGCTAAGTAGGTACTTCATTCCTCATCAGGTATATTTATATAATAAAAGTGAAGAGGAGAAAAAAACGTATTTTGAAAGGCTCTAAATTACAGATTCTTCACTAAGATCACAAGTATAATGAAAAGCAGAAGAAACAGAACTATGCTGCATTTCTATGCTAGTCAGACGCATTGTACATGGAGTCTCTGTTTACTCATTCGTAAAAGTACAGAAGTGTACTCCATACATTGAAGGCTCCAAGTACTGCAAGTCCCAGACACTATAAAGGAGGTGTCCCCATCTCCATTCCCCTTCCTTACAACAACCACAACATTGTCACATGGGATTATCTAAATTATTTCATTGGTGCAATCGGTTTCATAGAAGAAATTTTAAAAGACTAGATAATCCCAAAGTTATTGTGAGCTCTGGTGGCCTAGTGAAAAGGAGTTGTGCTGCCAACTCACAGATGATAAGTTGAAGTCCACCAGCTGCTCTGTGGGAGAAACATGGGCAGTACCTTCCTGAGCAATTTAGAGACTAAGAAAGCCCACTGGAGGGTCAGTTATGCATCAGTTCTGGGTCAACAAGAAACAACAACAAAGTCTGTAACTAAGTAATTACAGTTAAGAAGATGAGAGGAATGGAAAAAAAGGAGCTATTAACCTTGGTAACTATGATCAAAAAATGAAATGGGTTTAATGGTACTCAAGTTTTGATAAATTATTTTTTTAAATTTCATTTTATTAATTTTAATGAACATTTACAGAGATTTTGGATTTCCATTCATTCATTGTTGCACTATTTGCTCTACCCCCCCCTCAGTTTGTTCCTTTTTTTCCCTTGAAATTCTGTTTTAATTTTCCCATTGCCACAGTGCTTGTCAAA
>NW_006399789.1:14539933-14540495 GCF_000299155.1 Elephantulus edwardii
AATTGTTGAAGTGTCCTCCTTTTTTTCCAGCTGGGAGCTGGGTCCTGTCAGTCCTGTCAGCCATGAGGACCTGATGTGGGCCACCCGTGGCCATGTGTCCTTCAGATCCACACTTAAAGCAAGTGAGTGGTAGTTTCCTCTCTACTCCTTTGCCTATCTGTGGCTCTAGTCTGTGACACTATCTACTGCAGTGGCCCAACTTTCCATAGTGGAAGCGATTCTGACTTCCTTTATTACTTTTGAGTGGCACTGTTTATGAGTAAGACTTCTTTTTCCTGACACAGGCCCTAAACTGGCAGCAATAGCTGCCCCAATAATTTTGGCCATTCTCTGGTCTTTTCTCTTCCCTCTAGATCCCAGTTGTAAAAAGAGGGAAGAATTTAAACAAATATATAACAAATAATTTTGAACAATATAATCTTTTAAGTTTAAGGCTAGAAATATTAACAAATGATCATTTCCAATCCAGAGATACATGTTCCAATGCAGTTCCGATCTTCCATAAATGGTTTTGGTAAGAAGAATATTGTAAATGTGGATACAGTTCCACTATTCCTCCTCC
>NW_006399789.1:14540749-14562719 GCF_000299155.1 Elephantulus edwardii
GGAGCCGAGCAAACTGAAGCTGTGAACAATCTCAATCTCTTCACCATCCATCCTGATGCTACCGATTGGTCCAGTGGTGAGAATTTTTGTCTTCTGGACATTGAGCCTCAGTCCATATTGAAGGCTGCAGTCCTTGACCCTCTGTAGTAAGTGCATGAGGTCCTCCTCAATTTCAGTGAGCAGGGTTGTGTCATCTGCATAACGCAGATTATTGATAGATCGCCCACCAATCCTAACTCCTCGCTTCTCCTCATAGAGTCCAGCATGAGCAGTTATAAATCCATTGGCTTCCTTACTCAAACTTAATTTTTTTAAATGTAAATTTATTATTAAATTCAGTAAAAATTTACAGAGACTTTGGATTTTCATTCATTCATCATTGCACATTTTTCCCCTCCCAACCCTCCCTCCCAGAACACTGCCCTCTTGAAAAAGTAAAAGAAAAATTCTTTTATTCTTTTACAAACCCTCCCCCAGGTCCACTCCACCATGTAGCCGACTTCTGTCATGACAAAAATACCTAATCACATATCCCTTTTAAACAGTTTTCTCCCTCATCTGTTTCAATGCAGTATACAATTATGAACCCATCTTTCTCAGTCTCTCCCCAAGCCCAAGGTCAGTCCTGTTTTACAACAGTGGTACCATGCAGTATTTGTCCTTTTGTGACTGGGATACTTCACTCAGCATAATGTCCTCCAGAATGACTCATTTTGAATTATATTGCATGAGTTCCCTGATTTTCAATGCAGCATAGTATTCCATTGTGTGAATGTACCACAGCTTTTCTATCCATTTGTTTGTTGATGGGCACCTAGGTTGTTTCCAACTCCTTGCTATTGTGAACAAGGCCACAATAGACATGGGTGTGCATATATCTGCTTGGATGTCAGTTATGGTCTCTTTGGGGTATATTCCTAGTAGTGGAATTGCTGGGTCGAATGGTATCTCTATTTGCAACTTTTAGAGAAAGGGCCATACTGCCTTCCACAGTGGTTGCACCATCTTACGTTCCCACCGACAGTGAATAAGGGTCCCAGTTTCTCCACAACCTCGCCAGCATTTGATGCTTGCTGTTTTGTTAAATTTTGCAATTCTGACTGCAGTGAGATGATATCTCATAGTTGTTTTGATTTGTATCTCTTTTAGAGCTAGGGATTTTGAACATTTCTTCATGTGCGTGTTAGCCATCTGAATGCTGTCTTCGGTGAAGTGTCTATTCATATCCTGTGTCCATTTTTCTATTGGATTATTTACCTTTATCTTGTTGTGGTGCTCAAGTATTTTATAAATTCTAGATACAAATCCCTTTTCTGATATCTTATTACCAAATACTTTTTCCCAGTCAGTGGCTTCTCTTTTTACCCTGTTGAAGAAGTTTTTGGATGTGCATAGGGATTTGATTCTTAGAAGATCCCATTCATCTCCTTTATCTTCTCCTGGCTGTAGGTTTTTCAGGATACTTGGAAGACTGTTTATGTTGTGGATTAGGACTTCTAGCATTGTTCCTAGCTTTTCTGTAATGAAGTTTATAGTCCTTGGTTTTAGTCCTAGGTCCATGATCCACCTTGAGTTGGTTTTTGTATATGAAGTGAGGTGTGGGTCTTGCTTGAGTCTTTTGCAGATACTTTTCCAATTTTGCCAACACCATATGTTTAAAAGGCTGTCATTTCCCCACTTAACTGGTTTCATCTCCTTGTCAAAAATTAGTTGACCATAGATAGATGGACTGATTTCCGGATTCTCAATTCTATTCCATTGATCTATGTGTCTGTCATTGTACCAGTACCATGCTGTCTTTACCACCACAGCAGTGTAGGAGGATTTGAAATCAGGGAGTGAGATACCTCCTACACTTCTTCTATTTTTAAGGAGTGCTTTGCTTATTCGGGGCTTCTTTCCATTCCAAGGTTTTGACAAATTCTTAAACATAAATTATTGTAGCACTTCATATCATTGTTAAAGTCACATACTAAGAAAATATTTGTATGGAGGCTGATGTATGAAGTGGCTGGATCCTGGAAGGTGGGACGTTTTATGTTGGTTGAGGATTAGTTGTGAACTGTTTGGTTGGGCTTGTTTGTTGTGTTTTGTTGTTGTTTTTTTCATTCACAATTGTGTGTGAGCTGACTTGATTTGCTATATTAAGTTACCAATGAGCTGTGGGCTGGAAGTTTCTTGTTTAGAGTCAACAAGACCTAAAGGAGGGCTTTGGTGTTTAACACATTGCTGTGCTTAGAAATGCATTTGCCTACATTTGTGGCAATGTGTTACAGGTCAGGTGGGCTCTAAGTCTCCAGGTTGGAGGCTGATGTCTGAAGTGACTGGCTTCTGAAAGGTAGATTGTTTTGTGTTGGTTGAGGGTCAAGTGTGGACTGTTTAGTTGGGGTTGGTTTGTTTTGGTGTTTTGGGTTTGTGTTTTGGTTTTTGTTTGTTTTTTTTTTTTTTCATTCACAAAAGTCTATGAGCTGATTGGATCTGTCAGATTTAGCTAATAATGAGTTGTGTGTTGGAAGTCTCTTGGTTTAGAGTAAACCAGGACCTGATAAGCAGGCCTTGTATTTAAAAGGTTGTAGAGCCCTCAGGTCGGCAGCTCTCCATGCTGATGTTAATAGTGTTTGGGACTAACATTCTTCTAAGTGGTTTAGCACTGGTCTGTCAATTTGCTGAACTAAGGTAATTTGGGGTTGCTGTGATGCTGAATGCTGTGACAATGTCTGGTGGAGCTCCCAGATTAAGACAAGCTCAGAAGCAGGAGTGGCATCTACTTCCTAAACATGCCTCTAGAAACTCTATGAATTTAGAGAAAAAACAATAGTTACAGAACAGAGTTCAGGTCTTTTGTTCATAGGGTCACTATGAGTTATGTTCAATCCAACAACACTTAACAAAAACAGTAAGAAAATATTTATTTTGATTCCTTTGAATTGAGGTGCTTGAGAATATTCTATGGATTCCAAAAGGCCAAACAGATATATGGAACCAGAGTGTTCCTTGAAGGCAAAGATTCATCATCATTCATACTTTAGACAAGTAGCTAGATGAGGCTATTCCTCATTCATTCCTTGTATTCATTGAATTCCTCATATTCATTTCTTGAAAAGGGACATCATGCTTGAAAAGAAGGAGGGTCATTGAAAGAGAAGAAGCACTCTCAAGAAGATGATTTCAGGAATGGGCTCTATCTAGTGCATCAGAGATGAGCATGACACAAGGTAGGGCACAGTTCATGTTGGCTGTTCATAGGGACACTATGAGTCATACATGACTCAATAACACCAACAAACTCATTTACCCTGAATTCATTATCATGCTTATTTTCTGACAACTACTACTCTGTTTATCTAAGGAGCAGATACACATAGGAGTAGCTTAGACTGAATTCTACCCAATCCTAAAGGAGAACAGTCCTTGTCAATAATATCCACGCACCATACAAATGGCTACTTTGTCAGCCATGCCACCCACATGCTCCTTCCTGCACCTATTTCTATGACTCATTTGGTTCAATGTTAGTTGCAACTTGACTCACAGTCTTTACTCACAGTTATGAGTTAATTAAGAAAGTAGGTTGCAGAGTGAGGGTAAGCAAAGAATATTACTCAAGCAATTCCAGGTTTAGTCCAATGGTCTCAAGTCAGAGTAACAAGGCAAAATTCCTCAATTAGTGGAAGTCCAGTTTCAGTTCCACACTATGAACGCAAGAAGCCTCTAGTTATCTCAATCATTCAGCAAACTTTATCTCAGAGCAGTTACAAGTCTGGTTTTGTTTTGGTTTTTTTTCCTTTAATCAACCTTTAACTGTAGCTCCTCTAGATACTCCTTGCTACTGTCTACTCGCAGCAGTGCCACGGTCTCCTCACTGTCTCTCCACCACCATCTCTCACAGTGTGGAAATCACTCTCTTATAATGATCCCACAGCTGCTGATGATTTGCAAGATCATGTGTCCACAGTTAAGGTAGCTGGCGACCATGTCCCCAATAGGGGCTAACACAATAGTTAGAAAAGCCAATTTTCAAGGTTTCTGACACCACAATGTTAAAAAAGATTTATCTATTTAGCAATCTATTTTTCCGGCATAAAGCCTAAGCTTCAAAGCCAAATCAAGGAAAAATCTGTTTTGTCATAAAGGTATTAAGAAGTAATTCACTTGACCTATGAGAGCAGCAGTGGTTCAAGAGTAGTATTCTCACGTTCCACGCAGTAGACACAAGTTCAGTTCCCAAACAACAAAACACAAGCACTCCTCTTCTGTTGGCAGGGACGACTATGTGTTCCAGTGACGCTGAACAAGTTTCAGAAGACTACCTGGACTAAGCAGAAGCTCTGGAGAGGCTCAGTAGTAAGGAACTGTGCTGCTGACTCAAAGGCAGATGGTCCAAATACGCCGGCTGCTCCAAAGGAATCAATCAACATTTTGTTCTATTGCTCATGCAATCACCATGCATCTATGAGAACTTGGTATGAACTGACGGTGCTTATGAGAGAGATCGTTAGAGCATGAAGATGCCTTTCTACAGAAAATAGATCCAAATGATTTGGAAAGCAGTTGATTTTTCATTGTATTTTTTAAAAAAAATTTGTACTGTTGTTATGTACCATCCAGTTAGAAGCAACCTATAGCTGACCCTCCAGTGGGTTTTCAGAGGCAGTTAATTGCATGCGAGGAGACTGTTCATCCCTCCCCCATGGAGCAGCTGGTAGATTTGAACCATATGCCTTTAGGATTGCAGCCCAGCTTCTTAGTACTATGACACTAGAGCTATTATTAGGCATAATAAATCCTTACGCTTCCTTTATAATGTTAACTATTAAATGTTAATATTGATATCTTTGGAGCCTATCAACATTGCTTTAAACTCTAAACGAACTATACCTCATGTAGGGCATTCTGGTGGCCTAGTGCTAAGAATCTGTACTACA
Organism: Elephantulus edwardii; assembly: GCF_000299155.1. Lineage (NCBI taxonomy): Eukaryota > Metazoa > Chordata > Mammalia > Macroscelidea > Macroscelididae > Elephantulus > Elephantulus edwardii. The sequence goes on from NW_006399789.1 coordinate 14,545,675, forward strand.
ATCCCCAAATCATGCAGTTCAGATCTACCAACTGCTCTGCAGGAGGAGAGGCAATGTCCTTCGGTGTGATTAACTGTCTCTGAAAACCAACAGGAGGGTCAGCTATGGGTCGGTTACAGTGTGACAGCACACACAGCAACTTATTTTGTTTAGCTCTCCCAATTCTAAAAAGCATAATTATCCCAATTTCTAAAGAGGCAGAGAGACACAGGATCATACACTTAGAAAAGGGTAGAACTAATATCAGCAAGACAATCTGTCTCCAGGACCCAGGCTCAAAAATACTATGCAACGTGGAAGTATGTCAACATCCTCTAAAAACCTAGTACCTTAAAGAAAAAGCAAACCAAGATGCTAAAAATAGCTGAAAAGCATAGCCAAAAAGTGGAATTTATTTCATTTTCTTCAGAATATATTTCCCCTATTCCACAGGATGGAACATAGAATGACAATGAGAAAAAGGGGAAAAGGAAAGAAAAAGAAAAACCAAACAGAAAAATATTTGCAAGAGACCTGTAATTCAAACCAGCTTTTCTACTAACTAGCTGTATACTTTGGGGAAGTCTTTAACTAAATGTATGATTCAAGTCTTAACGGAAGAAAACAATCTCTAATTTTATCTACACAAAAATTCACAGGGTGCTTTTATCTACATAAAAATTCACAACTGGCACAACTGGAAGTTGTACCAATTGTATTAAACATTAAACACTGGTATGTTAGTCCCTATGAAATGAACAACATCATAAGAACTTCATGTTTTCACTTCTATTCTACTGTCCTAATTTGGGCATCTTAAAAAAAAATTAAGGTCACAACAAAATAAAGGTAAATAGTCCAACAGAAAAATGGGCACAGGATATAAAGAGACACTTCACCAAAAATGACATTCAGATGGCTAACAAGCACATGAAGAAATGTTCAAAATCCCTAGCTCTAAAAGAGATACAAATCAAAACAACTATGAGCTATCATCTCACCCCAGTCAGAATTGCAAAATTTAACAGAATAGCAAGCAACAAATGCTGGCGAGGATATGGAGAAACTGGGACCCTTATTCACTGTTGGTGGGAACGTAAGATGGTGCAACTACTGTGGAAGGCAGTATGGCGCTTTCTCAAAAAGTTGCAAATAGAGATACCATTCGACCCAGCAATTCCACTACTGGGAATATACCCCAAAGAGACCATAACTGACATCCAAGCAGATATATGCACACCCATGTTTATTGTGGCTTTGTTCACAATAGCAAGGAGTTGGAAACAACCTAAGTGCCATCAACAAATGCATGGATAGAAAAGCTGTGGTACATTCACACAATGGAATACTATGCTGCATTGAAAAATAAGGAACTCATGCAATATTATTCAATATAAGTGACTCTGGAGGACATTATGTTGAGTGAAGTATCTCAGTCACAAAAGGACAAATACTGCATGTGCCACTGGGGGGGAGACTGAGAAAAATGGGTTCAATAATGTATACTGCATTGAAACAGATGAGGGAGAAAACTGTTTAAAAGGGATATGTGATTAGGTGTTTTTGTCATGACAGGAGTCCAGAGTGAGTCATGACAGGAGTCCAGAGTGAAGGCTGCATAGTAGAGTGGACCTGGGGAGAGGGATTGTAAAACAATGAAAGAATTTTTCTTTTACTTTTCCAAGAGGGTAGTGTACTAGGGGAGAGGGTTGGGAGGGGAAAGTGCAACAATGTATGAATGGAAATCCAAAGTCTCTGTAAATTTTCATTGAAATTAATAATAATTTTTTAAAAAAACAGCCCCCCCAAAAAAATTATGATTATAGAGACATATTTAACATTATTACCTTTGCTTCATGCAACATTTCCTGTAGAGTAGAATATGCCATGGACTTTTAGAACAAACAAATTCGTCCTGGAGAGGGTGAAACCAGGCTGTTCCTTGGAGGCAAGGATCCTGAAACTTACTCTGCAATACTTTGGACATGCTGCAAGGTGGGATCAGTCCTTGGAGAGGGACGTCATGCTTGGGAGGGTGGAGGGACAGCGCAGGAAAGGAAGACCCTCTATGAGATAGATTGATTCCGTCACTGGGGTAATGTGGATAGGTGTGTTGGAGACAATAATATCGGCAAGGGATAAAGCAGGGTTTAGGGCTGTTGTACTTGGGTCGCTATGAGTCATAAGTGACTCGATGGCACATAACAACAACAGAATAGAATTATCAGGATTTCCTGCATAACTGCGCTTATTCATTACTCTGTAGCTTCTGAAAACAAGCCACATCAAATGAAGTAAACTTTAGCAAGACAACATTTACAAAATGTGGTCATTAGCAAATACTTTCAAAACTTTATTCAGTCATTAAGAAGTTGTCTTGCTTTTGTTTTTAAGGGGAAATATTAAAAGCTAACTTTTACTTTATTTACATCTAGTTTACAAATTGGAAACACTAGATGGTAACATTTGGTCAGTATTGTGGCCACGTGTGCAAACTTCCGTAAGTACTAGAATTCTAATCCTTGTTGTTGTTGATTGCCGTCGAGTCAAGCACAACTCATTGAGAGCCTATGAACAATAGACCGGAAGCCTTTCTAGAACTATCATCATTTCTCAAAGTTCATAAAGTTTCCAGAGGCACGTGGTTTAGGAAATGGATGCTACTCCTGCTTCCTCCAGTGGGTACAATCCTTAGGTTTGGAAATAGTGTCTTCTTTATTAAGTCAATGATGTTATGTCAGAATAAGGTGTACTCTACACCAAATCATTTCTGAGTCATCAAGAGTAAATTAGACACAGAGATGGGTACTTGGTAGGGAACAAAAACGTCATGCAAGAATTGCCAAGAACCAAAAAACACCAGGAGCCACACAGATAAGGAAGATTTCAATACAGTCAAAAATTCTCATTTAGACTTCTTAAACTCCAGAATAGAGAAGACATAAAATTCTGTGCTTTAAAGCCACCACGTCTGGTACCTTTATTACAACGCCATTAGCAAACTAATAAGCTATTACAATTGAGACTGCCAAGTCTTGCTTAACGGATAGCTATTTTCCGTCCTTTGATACCATCTGAGTAAATTTCCAAGACTATATAGAGTAGAAAATTGTTCCACACACTAGTTAGTGCTAGGGGATGATATTTTCCCTTGCCTTCTGAACGCCAAAGTGACTCAAAAGCAGCCTGAGCAAACCAAGCTAAATTCATCTCCAGTTGATTCACACTTACTAACATGCAAGCTCTGTGCTAGAAACATGGGAAACAGAGACAAGAAAGAGTGGAGCAAGAGGTGTTTCTAGGAAAAATTATACCCTCTACACCATCTCTTTGTGAAACAAACATCCATTTGTGCTAAGAGTCATTAATCTCCCTTCTCATTTTGTATTTGTATAATTTCCAAATAAGGTCATGAAGATGAAATTACATCATTGTTATCAGTCATTCCAAGACATATGACTTGCCTCTATGTTCCAACTGTTTAAAAGCACTGGCCCCACAGAAACCACATTTGCCTTAAATAGAAAATCTATTTCTTCTCCAAAAATGCCTCAGTGGGTAAGCTCATGACCAAACAAACAAACAATTAAAAAGATAGGAGTAGGTGCCATTATATTTATTACAAAAATGGATTTTTTTGAGAAAGCATTTTTAGTTAATCAGTAACAATCTGCATCTTCCAGATCTGAGAGGTTCTAAAAAGATAATAACAAAACTATGAGTATTGTTACACTTAGTATTTAAGTTATTTATTAACTTATTATTTAAGTTATTTATTAACTTAATATCTTGCCTTTTAAAATTATCTTTTATTATTTTTATCTGTTGAGAAAATACTTTAATCTGAAAATGATGAGGTATAAGAAATATACACTGTTTTAAAGAAAATGACTATATACACAGCTGCTACAATTTCTTCCAAGTTCATCTTACCAGGAAATCATATCATTCCTTTTAAGCAACTCAATATGAAAATGAATACTATACTGATACAATGGTTACAAAATAATAATTCTTAAAACATGACATTAGCCTTTCAATTCTTCATATTTCCATAAACTCTAACTTCCTTATATTTCTATGGTATGTCAGGTTGAGTACTTTTTCTTCCCCCAAGCATCATGTATACATTCTTGAACTGGCTTATTTTAACAGCAGATAGGCATTTAAACTCGTCATAAAATGTTCTGCTATATCATATCATCTGACAAACACTTAAGTTACAACATCCACTTTATAAAAGGCAACACATTGTCTTGTAAAGGGAGTACATTTCTGTATAATAGGTTATGTATCTGAGTTAACTTATTCAATCTGTCTAGTACAGATTCTCAATTAGTGATAGACGTTGCTGCTGTTCTTAAATATCTGAGAGTCACCTTGCTAGTTTGTTCAGAGACTTGAGCAAGCCCCCACCTCCCGTATAAACGAACAAAGGATAGCAGTGTGTATATAGAGTAGAACCATCTACCAAGCCCAACCACAGTGGTTTCCTAGACCATCTATACTTTAGGGGTTGCTAAGAAAGTTGTCTTTTCAAGATGACTTCAACTCCTGGAGATCCTATGTGTGTCTGTATAGAAATGTACCCTATAAGATTTTCAGAAGCTGATTTTTTTTCCCCCTTTAGATCACCAGACTTTTCTTCCAATGTACCTCTTGGTGGACTCCAATTTTAACCTTCCAATAACAGTCAAGAGCACTGATGGGTTGCACCATCAAGAGATTTCTGGTATCTACTGTTCTTGTTGTTATGTGCTACTAAGTTGACTGTGACTCATTGAGACCCTACGCACAATAGCTCTGAAACCAGCCCTATCCTGAACGAATCATACTGTTTCTGACACACCTACCCCCATGACCCTAGACACTATGTCATACATCTGATCCGGGGTCTTCCTCTCCTGCACAATCACCATGAGCTCAAGGAAGATATAAATGAGAATTAGTGCTAAAGGGGGACTGAGTTTTTGTTTAGGATAATGTAAAACATTTGGAAATGGTAATGCTGGTAGTAGCACAAACAGTGAGAGTGTAGAAGTAATGTTACTTAATTCTACACTAAAAATGGTTAAAATGGCAAACTTTTAATGATATATATATAAAATATATATATATATATATATATATATATTTAACCATAATAAAATTGGGGCAGTGGGAAGGACAATTGACATAAAGGGAGAAAGCAAGGGTTTTTATTTCTTAAATTAATCTAATATATGGACTTAACAGACTCTAAGATACCTGTTGTTCTTACATTTAACAAATATTGAAAGGATTGCTAATAAAGTCTCAACAAAAATAGTAAATATATTTAGTAAGATATTTCCATAATAAACTACTTATGTATACATGTAATGTTTGTTCCTGATAATAATATCTTATATTACATCTTTGTGACTTTGTAACTCCTCTTTTACTCTAAACTAATATGATTCTTCTACATTTTTGCCCCAGTTTGTTTTCTGGATAATACTGAAATGTCAAATTGTCCAGTTCAAAGCCAGATATCTGACAACACCTTCATTAAGGAGTATGTTTGTTCTGCAAACACTTTTTCAACAAACTTTCATCAAGTGACAGTTATAAACAAAGTACTGGACTTGGCACTGGGCAGTTGAGGGGAAATGGCTCCGTTCTGCTCCTGAGGAGTTCCATCTGGTAAGAAATCCAACCAAATCATCATCCAGTTAGAGAAAGATTGTGAGAGTCAGAAGAAGCACCTAACCCAGGCTAGAGGGTCACCAGACAAAGTGCCTTGCGGTCTGACAGCTGAAAGATGGGTAAGGCTTGGTCAGCGTACAGAAGAAAATCATGAAGGGCTTATGAAAATCATCAGATTGCCTTGACATTAGCATGCGCTGAGTGCAAATATTACTGAAGGAATAAATGAATGAAAGAATTTGGCCAAGTGATATGACTTAAGCCATGTTTGTCCTTTCAAAATAGAACTATCTTCTTTCAAAATAGAAATATCTTCTGTATTTTATAGTTATTAGATGCCCACTGTGTACGAAACGTCTGTCTGGGGAGTACGGAACATCAAGAAGAGAAGAAGAAATGTAATCTCTTCCCTTAAGAAGCTGTGGTCAACAAGTGTTTATTTGTGTTAAGGCAAATTTTTTTTAATTGCTGAGTATTTTTCAATTGTGATTTTAAAGAAGGGATAAATAATGGACACTGCCTTGGGATAAATGAAAGAAAGAACTGTTTAAATATATGATTATGCCAAACATTCCTGGTTAGCTTATAGAAACAAACAAAAAAAAATTAAAAACCAACTCATTGCTGTCACATCAGAAGGAACTCTCAGCAGGCTCCCTCTGCTTGAGTCACAAGGAAAGAGAATCTCACCTCTCTCCCTCAGAGCAGCTAGTGAATTCCCTCACTCACCTTCGGGTTGACAGTGCAACTCCTTACCCCACTAGGTCACCAGAGATAAGAGGAGATAAAGAGAAGCATTAAACAGTTTTTTTAAGAAAGGCTAATTTTAAGTTTGGAATATCTCTTGATTTCAACATATATATTTGCAAATATCTTCTTAAAATTCTCTAATTCTTTAAAATTGTTATTAAGCAAGAATTATATATATATGTATATACGTATGTATATGTATATATATTTGTATGTATATATAGTATATATTTAGTATATAGTGTATATATAGTAATATAGTATATATAGTGTGTATATATAGTATATATAATGTGTATATAGTGTGTATATATAGTGTATGTAGTGTGTATATATAGTATGTATGTATAGTATGTATATATAGTATATATATAGTGTGTATATATATAGTATATATATCTGGGGCTTCGCCTGACATACTTTGGACATGTTGTAAGGAGAGGCAGGTCTTTGGAGAGGGACATCATGCTGGGCAAAGTGGAGGGACAGCACAGGAGGGGAAGACCCTCTATGAGGTAGATTGATTCAGTGACTGGGGTAATCAGCATGTGCGTGTGTTGGAGGCAGTAAGATTGGCACAGGATAGAGCAGGGTTTAGGGCTATTGTACATAGGGTCGCTCTGAGTCACAAACGACTCGACGGCACATAACAACAACAACATATATAGTATATATAGTGTATATATAGTGTATATATAGTGTATATATAGTGTATATATAGTGTATATATAGTGTATATATAGTGTATATAGTATATATAGTGTATATAGTGTATATATAGTGTGTGTATATATATATATTTTAAAAAAAAGAAAAGAAGAAGGCTAGTTGGTATTGTCAGGTTGATAGTAGCTCGTAATGATTCCATGTGACAGTAAAAGTGCTTCATCAGGCTTTTCTCCCGGAAGCAGGTCAGTAGAGGTCTTTCCTCTGCAAGTTTAGGGTGTAAGTTCAAACCGGGAATTCGGTAACCTTTCAGTTAATGACCAAGTGTTTAACCGTTGCACCATGGCTGGTTTCTGTTACATGCCCTCAAGTCAGAACTGACTCATAGGTGACGCTTCAGTGGGTTTTCAGAGACTGCATGGGAAGAGACTGCCCATCATTCCCTGAAGAACAGCTGACGAATAGAACTTGAGTTCCTTTGGGTTGAGAGCACAGCAGTTCATCCACTGGGTCATCAGCCAACTAGAGTTCCTTTAAAAAAGGGCAAAAAAGATATCTATTCTGAGCATCATGGTAAAAATAGAGAGCCAGATTAAGATTGTGGCTTTTATATTGCAGTCCCTTCCTGAGTCTTTCCAAGCTCTCCTCCATCAAAGATACTAGCTCAGGTCAAAACAGCACATCTTCTCTCTTCCAAACATGAAACCAAACTCTAAAGTCAAGACAGTGTGTGTATCATTCCTAAGGCCTAGAATATCCATTCCTGTCCTCTCTTCCTTATTCTTTAGTAAAAGCCAGCTTGTATCTAAAAGGAAGTCCAGATGATTTTTTTTTAGGTTAGTTCTGCCTTTTTTCTTTTCACTCATAAAATACTTAATGCTGTTTGCCTCCACGACCATTTAGTGACTCACTACTCACTCATCAGGGAGCTCTGGTGGTACAGTCTGTAAGGAGCTGCTGCTGACACAAAGGCCTCAGCTCTCTGGCAGTCAGAATCCACGAGAGACCCTGTGGAAGGAAGATGGGAAATTTCCTTCCATGACATTGATAGTCTCCTGAAAAACTGCTGGGGGATCAGCTATGAGTCAGATCAGACTCAGTGGCAATGAGTTTTGGGCTGATGCACTCAGCGACCCTTGAAGAAGAGGTCTCAAGCCTCAGTGAGTAGCTCTATCACAATTGGTACCCCAAAAGTTTTCGTTTCAGGATCTTGACATAGGACTTTACACCAGTCACACAATTTTCAAGGCTCTTTGGTCTTCAAGTTTTTAAACTGTGGAGGTCACAGGTTCAATTTTTTTTCTTTCTTTCTTTTCCATATTTATGCCTTGTAATCTATTTACTCATTCATTCAGTCCTTTACTGGTGCTTAAAACAATGTATGCCAATGTATATGAACTTTGTAAGTAAACCAGTATAAAAGAAAAAGTTTATTTAAATAAAATTTAAAAGAATCCAACACAAGTATATTATCTTCTAGTTCTAACGGTCAGATGTGTGAAATGGGACTCAGGGACTAACATCAAGATGTTGGTGGGGGTGCATTCCTTGTGGGACCACCAACGTCAAATCTATTTTCCCACGGTGTTCAGCTTCTAGATGCTGCCCACAGGAACCCTGTTAGTACCACGAGTGGCTGCCCAGAGGAAACGAAGTGGCATAGTCGGTTAAGCATGCTTCCGGGGTAAGGACAAGCCACAAGAGAAGAAACTAAAAGACAAGAGAAAGCTAAACAGAGAGAGAACACAGGCCCTGAAAAGGCATGCTGCAGGCTAGCTAGCCATACAGCTAGAGCTCTGCTCTGAGCCAGTGCCATCTAATCAAACTTTCCATAATAAAGAGACTATTCTACATGCCATCTCATACAATACCCACTAACCACATGTGGCTACTGGGAACTACATCTTAAATTTTAACCATTTAAGTAGCCAGATGTGTCCAGTAATAATAAAACTGAATACCATATTTCTAAATAAAGCAGGTAAGACCAGGGTGAAGATTCCTAAACCCTGAGGAAGGATGATTTGCTGAGAGGGGGTGATGCAGTGGCAACTTTGAGGGGAACTGTAAGGTTTGGAAGGAACAAATGGAAATGGTAGGATCTAAAACCAACCCAATACAACTGAAAACACAATATAAGAGAATTGCGTGTCCAGCTGAGACTGAGACACTAAGACAAGTGGTTGACTTGACAAAATGCTCAGGATGGGGAGGGGACCTGAGTGCCTGAGGTGTTAAAGAAAATGAAGAATTGCCAGGAGTGGAGAAAGAAAGGAGATTGTATGCCCAGGAGAAGGGGAAGAAGTTCAGAGCCTAAAAGTCAAGCCAGTTCAAAGAACTGATATAAAGGATACCTAAGGGATAGCAGGAAATAAGCGACTGAAGATCCATGTGATTGGAGCAGTTACTTCTGTGTAATGGCAAGATTCAGAGCAAGGTCTGGTGGTTTTAGAAAGGTGTCAAGCAGCAGGAACTCAGAAGTATGAATGGATGGTTGTTCTGGTGCATGTAGAGGTTGTCACTATGGTGCCAGGAGTGTCATGGTAGGGTATAAATCCTTGTGCAAAGCCATTAAAAAGTCAGAAAATCAGTCTGCATGGTGCCTTGCAAAGAGCTGGGAAAGGCACACTTGAAGAAACCTCCTAAGAAAAAGGTCCTTTAGGGCAAGGTTTCTACAGAACACTGCACCACACTGAGGTGAGAGGAAGGAGACAGTGTTAGAAACAGGATCTCAACTGCCAAACTGAGAAGTCCAGAGGCAGGACGTCGGGAGAGCTCAAAGATCTAGGAGAGGATTGGTCCGCCCAAGTGCCAAGATGACGACGTCCCAACAGGAAAAGGCCACTGTGTTACCTTTCCACACTCAGCTACCCAAACTTCGTGATCCTCCATTCTTCTTCCCTGGGACCTTTTCTATGTGTCATTTTCCACTAAGAAGCAGCAGAAATTACACATTAATTTTATAAAACTTAGTCAGATATTTTGTAGCCATCAAGGACAAATGTATTACTAAAAGGGATATTTCATTTTCTACTTGCACAGTTCTATTTTGGAATTGTCTTAACTAGCTACTAAATTCCATAAAGATAAAATCTCATGCACAAAGTGAGTTAGTATTAACCATGTGGTAATAATGTGATACCATTATACTTCGCCATTCTGATTTTTATTTAATATATGTTAGCATTTCTCAAGTTCTTTCTTTCCTTTTCCTTTTCATTTAATAATTTCGATAACAAAAAGTAAAATAAACCAGACTCTTGACATTTCGCTTCTCTTCAACCACCATTATAGCCGTGCACGTGCACCAACACACACTCACACTTCTAAGTCATATTTTCCAAGTACCATTTTCACAATTATTGCAGAGTTATTAAATCAGGTATAATGTTTAATAGAATTATTGAACCCCAAATTGGGAATTTCATTTGTTATTTTATCATAAGTATTTCTATTTTCTCATGAATCTTATTATAACTCCTTGGGTGTTTTGGATATGAACAGTCTTCATAATCCCAACCAAGCACTACCATCTAGCTGATTCCAACTCATAGAAACCCTGGGGATTCCAAAGGTTGTAAATTTTTACAGGAAGACATGGCCTCATCTTTCTCCTGAGAAGAGGCTGGTGGGTTTGAACTGCAGATCTTTAGGCTACCAGTTAAGTGTTATAACCAATGATGCCACCAGGGCTCACTTCTTGCTAATAATTGGCATCAAATTCTTTAAACTGTGTATTTGATTCTTTCAGGAATTTATATAACATTCTCCCTGTGACAATTTTAGAACTAAAAAGAGGGGGCATTTTAAGGACAGATTCACTATTCATAGAGCATTCACAAGTTCAAGATACAATGGTACATGGCTTGCCTGAAAAAAGGCCGTGTGCACTCTTAACAATTTCTCTGCTGGTCTAGTGGTAAGAAGCTGCACTGCAATCCTGAAGCCATGTGGTTCCGGGCCACCAGCTGCTCTGTGGGAGAAGGATGTGCAATCTCCTCCTGTGCGATTAACTGCCTCCAAAATGCCCCCAGAAGGTCAGGCGTGGGTCGGTTACTATTCTACAGAATACAACAAAAACAATCTGTGTACTATTATACAAGATCCTTGCCCCTCCTGGACTCAGGCTAATTCTTTGACAGTTGTGCTAAGGCAGAAATTTGACATCTCAGGATATTTAGAAATTAAGAAAAAGGAAAGCTTTATTTCACTTTGTTGTTGTTGTTGTTGATGATGGCTTTCGAGTCGAGCACAACTTATAGCGACCCCATGAACAAAAGGCCTGAAACCCCTCTACAACCATCGACATTTATCAAAGTTCATAGAGTTTCCAGAGGCATGTTATTTAGGAAGTGGATGCCACTCCTGTTTCCAAACCTGTCATAGTATGTTATTGCTGTTATGTGCTGTTGAGTCACCTGTGATGCTTAATGAGCAGCGTTGAATCCCTTCCCTGTCCTGAGCCAATCTCACCAACTCCGACACACCAACTTCCATCACCCCAGTTATTGTATCCATTTCATTCGGGGTCTTCCTCTCCTGTGCTGTCCGTCTACCTTTCCGAGCACGATGTCCTTCTCCAAGGACCGATCTCTCCTGGCCACATGCCCAAAGTAAGAGAGGTGGAGCTTCAAAATCCTATCCTCCAAGGAGAGACTTGATTTCACCCTCTCCAAGACAGACCTATTTGTTTTCCTGGCAGTCCATGGTATGTTCAAGACTCTTCTCCAGCACCACAACCTAAAGGCATCTATTCTTCTTCTGTGATCCTTAGTCATTATCCAACTCTCTGAAGCATAACAAGTAATTGAGAAGACCATGGCCTAGTTCTTACTCCACGGTAAGCATTTTTAGATGTTTTGTAAGATGCCTGGTATTTGATTCTCATACATTCTCAAAGCAATCTTATAAGCTAGGCACTATTATATCCCAAGTTAAAAAGAATCAAATGAGGCTTACGTGAAGTCATTTGTTCAATGTCAGATATTTGATGATACAGCTAAATAATGAAACATAGTATAAAAACAGTCAGAAAGAAAAATATATTACCTAGAAAAGTCTATTAAAATACATGCCTTATTATTAGAACCTTTGAGTTTGAGATAAGAAAAAATTGGCCCACCTAAGTCTAAAATGGTGACTAATTTTATGAAATGCTTGAAACTACAGCATTAATTTGCTTTAAATAAGAAAATTACACTCCAGTCTGTCAAGCTAGAATTTTCAAAAATGTTGTTTAATGAAATATGAGTCCTATTTATTTAGTCAGACTTGATTCTTAAAATCTTAAAAATAGAAACTACAAAGCTTTTTTCCTTTAGGTTTGTTTCTGTTTATTTTGTTTTGTTGTTAATGAGTTAGCGACACCTTTTTCACTCCTCTACACCCTTTTTGCTTTCTTTTCCTCAGTCTCGCTGACACTGAACTGTCAGTAAAACAAAGGTATTTCCTTTCCATCACCATCAGGAAAAAATGAGACACTCCACGCAAGGTCATCAAGAGAAGTGCTCTTCAGGATACCAGGTGATGGATCTGCCAACCCTACAGCCCAATTCCTAAGACTATATGTTGTTGCTTGTGATCTCTTCTCACAAATACAGAGTCCATGAATTTCCCTCATCCATGGCATTTCCTGTGTTAACAAAATAGCTTCCAGATTGCCCCTAATACTGAACAGCAGGTTGTTTCCCATCATAAAAAGTTGGATGTGAAATACAGGAGGTTGGGATTTTGACACATCCTTTAGATTAATAAGTCTGATGAGAACATCTAAGAAGCAGAAATGGCATCCTCATGTCATGAGACCTCCCTTTGACAAGTACTTCAGAAGTTGGCAAGGAAAATTTGCTTGACTGGCCAAGAAGGGGTCTGCTTGGAAAGTGGCCAAAGCCCACAATGGATCTTCTACAAAGTAAGATTAGTTGCAAACCTGTTTGAAGTTGGACAAAAGTTAACTTACTGTCCTATTAATCTGAAAACATATAAACTGAGTCTTCAAGGATAAGCCTCTATAGAACAAGAACCAACCATTGAGAAGTTATGAAAGATGAAAACCCCATCAAAGATTCATCTAGACAAAATAAGCTTTTATCATCTATCTGTGAAAAAGAGCTTACTGGTGAGATATTTCCAGACATTAGCACACCCAGAGTTACATAAAACTTTACCCTAGAGTTGTTAACTTTCACACATTTGCGTGGGTCAATAAGAAAACTCCCTCATTATAAATCTGTCACTCCTATACAATGCTTATAGGGGTTTTTTTTGGTTTTTTTTTAATGCTTATAATTATGACATTGACTGCAGGCTATTAAAAACAAAAGCTCGCCATGATTCAAATCAAATCTTGTCATAGCTAAAAATGAGAATTGGGGAAGGACTAAAATACAACTGTTGAAGATTTTATTTTCATTGAAAATAAAGGTTATAAAATACATGTTTTCTTTTTTTATTGAGATTTTAATGAAAGTTTATGGAGAACTTGGATTTCTATTCATTCTTTGTTGCACGTTTTCCTCCATGCCCCCTTTGTTTGTTTTTTCTCTTTGGGAAAAAAAAATTCTTTCACTGTTGTACAATTTTCCCACCCCCACCTAGTCCACTTTACTAAGCAGCTCTTATATACGCTGGACTGTTATCATACAAATAACACCTAACCATATATTCCTTTTGAGTAGTTCTCTCCCTCATCTGTTTCTACGCAGTGTATATTATTTATCCTTCTTAATAACATGCTACAACTTGATTGTGAAGATACACTTTTAAAAAACAAAACCTGTATTCTAGATACTGCTTTGATGCTAGTGACTTATTTGATATTCTGAATAGAAGGATACCTAATAGAAGATGAATGTTACAACTCTTCAATTTACCATTTCTAGTATGATTGATTAAAATAAAATTAAAAAATCAGTCCACTGAGGTTCATTAAAACCTGTTGTTGTTGTAGTAGTTGATGTTATGTGTGGTTGAGTGGCCTTCAACTCATAGTGACCCTGTGTACAACAGCCCTAAATCCTGCTCTATCCTGTGCCAATCTTACTGTCTCTGACACACCTACTCTATTACCTTAGTCACCGAGTCAATCCATATCATTGAGGGTCTTCCTCTCCTGTGCTGTCCCTCCACCCTCCCAAGCATGACATCCTTCTCCAAGGATGGATCCCACCTTGCAACATGTTCAAAGTATGTCAGATGGAGTTTCAAAATCCTTTCCTCCAAGGAGCAGCCTGGTCTAAATCTCTCTAGGACTAAAGCTTTGAATATAAAAAAATCCACTGCTATCAATTCAGTTCCAACAGAACTGTCTCACAGTGTTTCTAAGGTTTTAAAGCTTCATGTAAGCAGATTTCCATGGTTTTTTTCCTGAGGAGTGGTTCCTGAGCACAAACTGTCAACTTTTCAATTAGCAGATAAGGGCATTAATTACTATACTATCAAGATGTATATTCATTGTGAAAAATAGTATTTCAAGAATCTATCCTGAAGACTAGTTGACACATAACAACAACAACATCCTGAAGGACAATGTTCTCAGAAACAGGAAAACATTCAAACCCCTACATGGAGAACTACTTACTTCAATTATTCAAATTTATACACAAACTATTAATGCCAAAGCTGAACAAACTGAGGAATTTAACCAAGTAGTCTAAACTGATCAACTGTGCGATAATATGCATTGATAATTAATGATGAATGCAATGCCAAAGTTGAGAAAAATGAAGAAAGATCAACAGCTTGAGAGTAGAAATAATATTAGAGACTACAGGATAAAATTTCACAAAACTAATGAATGGTTTAGTCATTGAAAATACCTTTTTCAACAACATAAACTCTTCACTACTGGACTAACAGGCAATCTATCATGTCCACTGCTTTGACTGGATAAAGGATTGAAACTATCAGTAACTTCATCTTACTTGGCTCTGCAGTCAATACACTTGGTACAAGCCATCAAGAGATCAGGAGACATATTGGACTGGGAAAGTCTGTAGTCAGAAACTTCTCCAAATTATTAAAGAGTAATGATGTCATTTTGAGGACTAAGGTATGTCTGATTTGCCATGGTCAGATCAGGAGACTTATCGCTTTAGTGTAGTCTGCTGTCGGGTATTTTTTCAAAGTCTTGAAGAATAATGATGTCAGTTTGAACACTAATTTGTACCTAAATCAAGCCATAGTCTTCAAATCACCTGCTATGCATCTCAGAGCTTGACAATGAATAAGGATTTCAGAAGAAGAATTAATGCCTTTAAGCTATGGTGTTGGAGAAGAGTGCTAAACATCCCATAGACGGTCAAAAGAGAAAACAAGTATGTCTTGGAGAGAGTGCAGCCAGAGTGCTCTCTGGAGGCAAAGATGATAAAGCTTTGCCTCACATACTTTGGACATGTTGCTAGGAGAAGCTATTTCTTGACAGAGACATGATTCTCAGGAGGGCAGAGGCTCAGTGAAGGAGAGGAAGACCCTCAACCAGGTGGACTGACATGATGGTTGCAGTGATGAGGTTGATATAGTGACTGAGATAATGGCTTCAGTGTGTCAGAGATTGAGGTCATGGCACTGGACAGAACTGGGTTCAGATCGGTTATACCCAGTTCGATGAATTCAGTCATACTCAATTTGATGGCACCTAAAAATAACAAAAATGCTTTATTCATTGCAAATACCTTTTTTCAGCAACATAAATGGTAACTAAACACATAAACCTCACCAGAAGATACCGTAATCTAAATGACTACGTCTGTGGAATGGGATGATGCAGTAACTCAATTATCAGTCAGAACAAAATCAGAGGCCAACCATGGAAAAGACCATCAATCAATAGAAATGCAAGTTCAAGTGGAAACTGAAGAATATGAAAACAAATCTAAGGAGGCCAAAGTACTCTAGAAGAATATCACATCTGAATTTAGAGATTATAGTAATAGATTTGACACACTAAACACTAATGACTGCAGATCAGACAGTTGTGACATAATATCAAAACATCATACATGAAGAAAAGGACAATAAAAAGCTAAAAATATATAGCACAAAAGACTGAAACTTGCTTTCTAAAAAACTTTTTTATTGTGATTTGAGTGAAAACATACATAATACTTGCTCTTAAGTAACTAAATCAAAGACAGAAAATAAAAAGAACAGAAGATTTTGAAGTATGGCTCAAAAAAGAAAAGCTATTATTAACTGTGCAAAGACCTGAAGTTAGAAAAACCAAAGGAAAAGGACACACTTAGCATTCTCAAGCTGAAAAAAAAAAATGATAAAAATATGTAAGGCTCCGGCTGCAAGACTGAAGGATTTCCACAGCAAAATGTGACTTTGTGATTTCTTTCTATCTTCTTTCGATGTTACTTTTGCCATTCGATATTTTGGCATAGAAGGCACATTCCAATTATTAATAGATTTTTGCAACTATTCTTATTTTGAGTTATACATTGGCAAATGAAGACCTCAAAAGCTTACTTTATCTATGTCATTACAAAAACACCTTTTCCACAACTTCATGTGCCTTCCAGTAGCCAGGAAATTAAAAGACGTATTGAGATGGGAAAGTCAGCTGTTAGGGACCTCTCCAAAGTACTGAAGAGCAATGGTGTCACTCTGGCAACTAAGGTGCATCTGATACAGGCCATGGTTTTTGCTATCACTTGTTATGCCTCAGAGAGTTGGACAATGACCAAGGAGGATAGAAGGAGAATTGATGCTTTTGAGCTGTGGTCCTGGAGAAGAGTTTTGAGGGTACCATGGACTACTAGGAAAACAAACAGATTCATCCTGGAATGGGTTAAATCAGGAAGCTCCTTGGAGGCAAGGATTCTGAGGCTCCGTCTAACATACTTTGGACATGTTGTGAGGAGAGACCGGTCCTTAGAGAGGGACATCATGCTTGGTAAGGTGGAGGGACGGCGCAGGAGAGGAAGGCCCTCTATGAGGTGGATTGATTCAGTGACTGGGATAATTGGGATGTGCGTGTC
>NW_006399789.1:14562819-14600582 GCF_000299155.1 Elephantulus edwardii
GGCTCCGTCTAACATACTTTGGACATGTTGTGAGGAGAGACCGGTCCTTAGAGAGGGACATCATGCTTGGTAAGGTGGAGGGACAGCGCAGGAGAGGAAGGCCCTCTCTGAGGTGGATTGATTCAGTGACTGGGGTAATTGGGATGGGTGTGTCAGGACAGTGCGATTGGCACAGGACAGAGCAGAGTTTAGGGCTGTTGTACATAGGGTCATTATGAGTCACAAACGACTCAACAGCACATAACAACAACAACAATGTGCCTTCTGACCTGAGGTCACTGTACCAGACAATGCTTCACTGCTATTCATACAGTTTTCACTTGTCAGTTGTTTTAGGAGTGGATTACCATGTTCTTTTTCCTAGTCTCCCTTAGTCTGAAAGCTCTGTTAAAACATATTCATCATGGGCGACCCTGAGGATGCCTGAAATATCATTGGTGCAGCTTCCAGCATCATAACAACATTCAAGCTTCCACAAAATGACAGACATGTGATGAAAATAAATTGGGAAAAGTACAGCCATAATAATCCTTAGGAGCAAGGATGGTTGATACATCATCTTATGTACTTTGTACATGTTATCAGAAGTGACAAGAGTCCTGAAGAAAAACATCATGCTTCATAGAGTGTCAGTGAAGGGGAGTGGAGGAAGACTCCAATAAGAAGAACTGACACAGCAGCTGCAACAGTGGACTCAAACAGAGCAACTCTGGGGGTGGTGGTGGTGGTGGTGTAGGACTGGAGAGTGTTTTGCTGGGTTGTACAAATGGTCACATTGAGTCAAAACCAACACTATGGCACTTAGCAGCATAACAACAGCAATGGATGATGAAATTATTCAAGACCATGTTTATGATGTCACTAGTTGGCCCGAGTTCCAGTCTCAGGCAGGACTGCACAGCATAAGGATTAAATCTTTTCAGTGTGGGTTGAAGCTGATGTCACAGGAGTGCACACCCTGATACTGAGCCTCCTAAAGTGAAATCACACCCATCATCTTGTTTCATTTTTCCTTTTTTAGCTGGATCGTTGGTCTGCAGAGTAAAATCACCAACACCTTAAATGGTGTTTAAAGGGGTGGAGGAAGAAAGTTTTATCAAAACCCGATTCTCTCCTAACACCGATCATTAAGTAGCACCTTTCAATACCATGTTTATGTCACCCCACAATATAAAACTGTTGTTGTTGTTGTTGTTATGTGTGTCAAGTCAGAACTGACCCATAGCTGACCCTCCAGGGGTTTTGAGAGGCTTTAAATAGCACAGGATGAGATTATCCATATTTCTCACACAGAGCAGCTGGTGGATTCGAACTGCTTGCCATTGAAATGACAGAAAAGCTCCTTACTGCTAGACCACTGGAGCTAACTCAATTAGTTACATGATTGTTAAGGTGTAAGTAACTGCAACAACAGGCTTCATTCAGCGTACTACAGATTGTGAAAATGGCACAGGATAGAGCAAGGCTTCAATCTATTCAGAGAGTTGCTATGAGTTGCACTTAACAAGAAGACGTAAACATAAAAAAAGCTAATCATTTCAAGGGTATACAGTGTTCAGAGGCCACTGTATATAAAATATGAAGGAGAAGAGGGGTTAGGAGGGAAAGGCGAGGATGTTCTCTTCAGAATAATAGAATACAAATTTATACACCCTTGCTTCATCACTAAGCAAGTATGTGTATGTTAATTAGCCTCAATGAACGTGAGTTTTCTAACCTATGAAATGGGTAAATAATTACGCAGGGTAGAATGAAACTACAGGGAGTGAGTTTATGTAAGTGTGGACAGTAAATCTAAAATGTCTACACAGATAAACAAGTCATGCAGCCCTAATTGTCTATCCATTTACACAACCACACAGAGCTCTAAGAAGCATTCCGGTTAAATTGACCAGACAAAATGGGCACAGTGCAGGCTAATGTCAAAATAAACAATGAGTTATTTCACTTTTACCTCAAATCTGATGATGTCACAAGTTTAAATAAGAATACCATTTCCTTTTCCATATATGGATTAAACTTTAGCCTAGAAGGTAAAATACCTTCTCAAAAACCTTTCCTCTGTATTTAAATTTTAACATATGATTCAAGAAGGAATAGTTATTTAGTAATTCTTATATAAGAGAAAAAAAATTTTAACTCCTAGACAATTTAACAACTTAGTTTTCAACATTTCAGAATGTACTGACTTTTGGGTTTTGTTTAGGTTGAAAATTTACTTGTCGTTTTTATGGTCACTAATGTTGCGAGGTGACATGAAGTCAGTTCAGATTCATAGTGACCCCAAGTACAAAAGACTGAAATTCTTCTCGATCCTTCATGGTCTCCCCTGTGTTTAATGCCACTGTTGTAGTAACTGCGTCAATCCCTCTTCAAGAGGGTCTTCCTTTGCTTAGCTGACTCTACTTTTCTAATCATAATGCCCTTTCTCCAGAGACTGGGTACGATTTCATGCTTCCTGTTGTTGTGTACCATCAAGTTGTAATCAACCCACAGCTCACCTTCCTGCAGGTTTTCAGAGGCAGTAAATTGCATGGGAGTTGGAAAGTTCATCCTTCTTCTGTGGAATAGCTGGTGGATTTGAACCACATACCTTTGTATTGGCAGCACGATTCCTTACCATTAGGCCACCAGAGCTCCATCATTTTATGATGTTGTTATTGTTGTGTGAGTTGGAACTGACCCACAGTTGAACCTCCATCAGCTTTTCAGAAGCCATTAATCACATGGGAGGAGAGTGTCCATCCAACTATATGCCTTTGGGATTGCAGCTCAGGTTCAAATAACAAGATTTGCTATCCAGTACCAAAAATAGACCAGGTATAGAATTTCTTTTTAATGTTTACTGGAAGCTATAAAAGAGAAACACTATAGTATTCCTTTTATACAGGTGATATTAAGGGATTGGAGAGATAAAGAAAGATCTGCACATGAGATATGCTGGTCAGAAATTGAACTCAAGTCTCTTGTGTGCAAGATATGGATTCTACCACTGAACAGTCTACCACTGTTCTCATACATTTTCCATTTCTTTGTAGGCACTAGTTAGTCCGTTTCAACTCACACTAAAGACTAAAGCTATGTATAACAGAATGAAACATTTCTTAATCCTGTCTGTTGTTGTTGCTATTACGTGCTATGGAGATGAATATAATCCACAGTGACCCTGTGAACAAGAGATCTGAATCCTATCCTATCCTGTACCATCCTCATCATCTCCAACATATTTGAGCCCATTGCTGCAGTCACTGTGTCAATCCATATCACTGGGAGTCTCCCTCTCTGTCACTGACCTCCACCTTTTTAAGTTCAATGTCTCTCTCCAAGGAATAGCTTCTTCTAACAATGTGCTCAAAATATATAAAGTCAAGTGCTACCATTCTTGCTTCTAAGGAGCAATCTGGCTGGACTTTCCCCAAGACATCTGTTGGTTCTTTTGGCAGTCCACAGGATGTTCAGTCCTCTTCTCCAGCACTACAGCTCAAAGGCATCAATTCTTCTTCTATCTTCCTTATTCACTGTCCACTTCTCAGATGCATAGCAGGTGACTGGAAGACAAGGCTTGAATCGGGCACATCTTAAGTCTTCAAAGTGAGAACACCTTTCTTAAGACTTGGGAAAGATCCCTGACAGTAGACTCTACTAAAGCTATAAATCTCCTGGTCTCCTGACTGCTTGTACCAAGGATGTTGTTTGTGGGCCCAAGCAAGATGAGATCATTTACAATTTCTATCTTTTCTCTTTATCTTTTCCATTTTTTCTATCTTTTATTACGATGTTGCTCACCAACCCAGTAGTGACAATTTTTGTTTACATGATGTTGCATGTAATCGATATTGAAGGCTGCAGTCTTTTCTCTTTTCCAGCAAGTATCTTTTTGTTAATGTTAAATTAATTTTTTAAATTTTCTTTTATTAATTTTAATGAAAATTTACAGAGATTTTGGATTTTCATTCATTCATTGATGCACTTTTTTGCTTTACCCCTCTCCCCCCAGTTCGCTCTTCTCTTTGAAAAGTAAAAGATAAACTTCTTCGTTGGTATCAATCCCCACGGCCCCGACCCTGCCCCCCCCAAATGCACTCCACTATGCAACCTTAATTCTGGATTCCTGTGATAATCATAATATTCCAGCACTCCTCATTTTCAGCAAGCAAGATTGAGTTATTTGCATAATGCAGTTCTTAATGAATCTTCCTCCAATCCAGATGCCACATTCTTCTTCCTAAAGTCCAGCTTCTCAATTGATTTGCTCAGCATACAACCCTGTTTGCTGAAACTGAGGAGGACCTGAAGCACTTGCTGCAGAAAGTCAAGTACTGCAGCCTTAAATATGGATTGAATGAAGCTCAACATCAAGAAATATTTTTACCACTGAGCCAACTGGCAGAATCATGACAGACAGTGAAGAGATTGAGATTGTTAACAGCTTTAGTTTGCTTATCTTTACAATCAAAACTCTCGGTCCCAGCATTCAGGAAATCAAAAGATGAATTGCATTGGGAAAGTCTGGTGTCAGGGACCTCTCTAGAGTACTAAAGAGCAATGATATCAGGCTGGAGACTAAGGTGTCCCTGATCCAAACCATAGTGTTTACAATTACTTGACCTGCATCAGAAAGCTAGACAATGACTAGGGATGATAGAAGGAGAACTGATGCCTTTCAGCTGTAGTGCAGGAGAGCATTGAATACACCATGGACTGCTAGGAGAATAAATAGGTCCATCCTATTTATGAGGAGAGGATGAAGCAAGGCTGCTCCTTGGAAGCAAGACTTCTGAGGCTTCATTTAACATACTTGAGTATGGTGCAAGGAGTGACCAGTCTTTGGAGAGGAACATCATACTTGGGAGGATGGAGAGACAGCACAGGAGAGGGAAACCCTCAATGAGATGGATTGAGACAGGTGCTGGGGTAATGTGGTAGGTGTGACAGAGACACTAAGATTGGCACAAGATAGAGCAGGGTTTGAGTTGTTGTACATAGGGTCGCTATGAGTCGCAAGTAACTTGATGACACCTAACAACAACATGCCACCGATATTTACAGTACTGCAGTATCATCCAGGATGAAGCGATTTCAGCAGAGTTTCTGGACTAGCTGAAGAAGAACTGAGTGATGTACTAATAATAAAAATATTGGCCAGTCAAAATCTTATGCAAAATACTCATTCTTTCTTTTATATTTTTATTCTTTGAGATTAATTACATCTTCCCAATTCTTTTTTCCTTCTAATCCTACTGGTCTTCCCAAATTGCACTTCTTAAAAAACATCTCATCATCACCTCATTGCTGCTGAGTTGTAACTGATGTATAGGTGACCCTCCTCATGGGTTTGCAGAGGCTGTAAACCACACTGAAGGAGACTGCCCATTCTTCTCCTGAAGAACTGCTGGTAGATTTGAACTACCAGGGACATATGGACTTGGAGGTAGTGCTATTACCTAAAGATTAGGTTCTCTTTTTCATTTCTAATGATATGCTACTTTAAATATCACCAAGGTAATTTTTTACCCTGATGTTGATAAAACAAGGACTGTACCTCGCCTTATTTTCTATGAGCTCTGATGGCCTAGTGGTAAAAAAATGCACTGCAATCCCAAAGGTACATGGTTCAAATATACCAGCTTGTCCTTGGGAGAAGGATGTATTATCTCTGCCTGTTCTGGCGGAGGGTAAGCTTTGAGTTAGCTCCAATTCAAAGCAAACAACAACAACAACAAACCAAAATTTGAATAGGTAGCCTTCTTGGGAAAGTACCAAGAGACCTTTTCTATCAGAACAGCACCCATGTTCTCCAACATAACTTAGAACCATGCAGACAGACAAGAGGCAAGATAGGATTCTACTTAAACTAATAAAACAACATTCTGACTAATAAGTTTTTTTAAAATGGCAAACTGAAGAGAACAAGCTTATTTTGAAAAGTTAAAAACATAGAACCCTTCTTTTCTTACTCCTTTGACCCCTTGATGCCACCTATAAACAAATACATGAACTGGCAACTTCATGGTACAAACCACAGGGCCCAGCTTGACCAACATCTGATGAATACCTTTGCATTAGTAAGCATCCCAAAGGAAGTCTGAGAACAAATTGTGAAGCCGAAAAAGCGTGGAGGAAATGAATGCAATTTAGACAGTAAACATCCGGGCTTCTTTCCTATCTCTGAACTCTCCGAGGAAGCCCTCTTATTAACCTTCATCAGAAGTAAATATAAGGTAATGTCAGCCAAGCCAGGGTCCCTGAAGATTCTAGGAAAATATTTAATACCATTTTTCAAAAAGCCTCCTGGCACATCATTTTTTGGTGGAATTTACATGATGAAATTTGAGGCATGCTAGCAATATCCAAAGTCCACTCCCGGCCACCATAAACACAGATCACTCACTGTCCAGATACCCATATACGGCCAGGCTTCCTATAAGTGACAGCTCAGTGTATGCATTGCGTATGGCTCTTGGCTCCAGGTCACATTCCTCGGGTATGTTTCCCTGGGAGTTTTGATTTCCGCTTTGAGGGCTGGCACGGACTCCTAGCTTCTCTTATAAGAAAATGTCTACGACTCAAAGTTGAAAATGTGCAAGATTCCTTCTTTAAGTACACAAACACTCCAAGTCTGGCCACTTTCCTGTAGTCCTGCCAGGCTTTCTCTATGTCTGATACCTGATCAAGTACCCTTTTTTTTTAAGGGGGGGAAACATTAAGGGAAGGAATGCAGTCCATCCACAGCTGCACATCGGACAAGACTTAACCAAACGACCTGTACAAATGGTGCCCAAGTAGACACACACATGCCTTATATAGCTCAGTAAACAGGACTCAGTGGCCAGCTTACTGAATTCCTCATTCTACCAAGAGGGGGGTGGGAGAGAAGGCCTCTGTAAAGGACTTGCTAGACAAACACTGGCTTACAAGTCAAAATTAGTGCATCCTAACTATTTTGCACATAAATTCAAAGGCCTTTCCTCTGCCCCTCCATTCTGACCTGCTGTCAATCAAAAGGACTGGGATAATTCAAGAGCTGGACCAAGTTAGAAGAAGCCACTATTTCCACTTTACCGCCCAGGAGCACGCAAACATTTGCTGAGTCATTTATAATAGTACAAGAATTCCAATCCCATGGCATGAGTTAAGGACAGAGTGTCAGCCTTTCCTTTTGAATTTCCTGGCACTTGATGGTCAGTATCACAATATAAACATACTTCTGAGTCTGTGAATGTCTTGAGTGTCTGTCTCTTTCTCCACTTTCTCTCTCTCTTTCTCCTCCCTCCTTCTTTTGCTCTTTTATTTTAATCCCTTCAAAAGGGTTTTGAAAATAAAGCCTCAATTTAACCCTGTGACACACAGCATAGCTTGCTATTTCGAATTTGTATACATTCTCTCTGCTTCAATATACATTTTATTTTCCTTAGCTGTGCATTTGGAGCTAATAATGGGCTTTCTGAGACCTTTAGGAACCACGAGAGCACCCTGTATGAGTCTGAGAATAAAACTCAGTTCACATATCTTGATTTTTTTTAAGCAAGAGAACAGAACAATAATACAGGCAGCAATGTGAAGAGCATATTAAGAAAAATCAGATACAATGAAGAAACAATTCCCTGACAATTTTAAGTCATCCTGTAGAGGATAACTCTCATTACCAATTTTATAGAAAGATATAAAAACCTTATCATTACTTCCCATTTATAAAGAGAAGTTTGGGACTGTAGCTCGTATGGGTGACTTCCTCTGGATTTATGAATGACAGTTACAGGAAAGCAACCCAGGTCACCTAACTGTAACTCAGTCCAGCAATTTATCCATTCAATGAATGAGAGTCTCCACCCAACAGCTCATGATGCCATTGGTGGTGGCTCACAGAGCCTCCTGAGGATGAAAATGTTCCCCCACTGTTCTCTCCCCTACCTCTCCCTGCAAGCCACCCAAGCTCACCACCAAGCCCACATCCCACCCTAGGTGAGGCTCCCGCTTCACATGCCTACCTTGCCCAACCACCACACCTTTCCAACCCTCAGCGGTAGATGTAATTGGGGGGTTCGGTCTTGAAAGATTTCACTGTGGCCTGCCACATATTTTGGACTTTCAAAATCATCCACAGGGGAAGAAAACGCTGGGGGCCAAGTTGCCTTTAATACACATGTGGCTATTAACGTTAACTTGGAATGTTCCTTCTTTAAATAGGAACTCTTTGGCCTCATCTCTTTGAGGAATGTTTGGAAAGAACATTAAACAATGATGAAAATGCTTCCTAAGCCTCAGAGGCCACCTTTGCTGGCCATGTGCACGGCTGACACGAAACGACATGCGGACTGCTTACCAAGGTAACTGTGCACAGATGATGTAGTCTGTGCTGAAGTTGGCTGTTCTTGGTGAATTTTCAGTAGAAGGAACTGACTCAAAGAACAGGCTGATTTAAACATACTGCTTTTGCATTATAAATCTATAGCATGGCTTCTAAAGTTTATCTTGATATTAAAAAAACCCCCAGTAGACAGGCTTTTCTTAAACATATATGATGAAGAATTAACACCTGAAATCTATTCATTGGTGAACACCAATGGATGGTTAAATGACATGAGAGGGATTACAGTAGCCAATCTTGGGATTACTTTATGTACATAAAATAACTAGAATTGTAGATAAAGCAGACAAACAATATAGATTCTAAGTAAATGCACAGTAAATTAGATGGGTCCTTGCTGAAGCTAAATAATTATTATGAAATGGAAATGTGTTTAGGTTTTATGACAACTATTCACAAAAGCAAGAGAGAGAGAATATGTGGCATCAGGATTGGAGGAAGATTCATCAACAACCTGCGTTATGCGGATGACACAACCCTGCTTGCTGAAACTGAGGAGGGCTTTGAAGCGTTTGCTGCAGACAGTCAAGGATTGCTGCCTTGAATATGGATTGAAGTTCAACATCAGGAAAGCAAAGATTCTCACCACTGGGCCAATTGGCAGCATCATGATAGATGGTAAAGAGATTGAGATTGTTAGCAGTTTCGTTTGCTTGGCTCCACAGCCTATATACTGTTAGTACCGGCAGCCAGGAAATCAAGAGACGAATTGCACTGGAACGTCAGCTGTCAGGGACCTCTCCAGAGTACTGATGAGCAAAGATGTCAGTCTGAAGACTAAGGTGCACCTGATCCAGGCCATAGCCTTTGCAATTGCGTGGTATGCATCAGAGATATGGACAATGACTAGGGATAATAGAGAATTGATGCCTTTGAACTGTGGTATTGGTGAAGAGTGTTGACTATACCATGACTGCTAGGAAAACAAAGAGGTTTATTTATCTTGGAGAAGGTGAAAACAAGCTGCTCCTTGGAGGCAAGGATTCTGAAGCTTAATTATCTGACATAGTTTGGATATGTTACTAGGAGGGACCAGTCTTTGGAGAGGGACCTCATCCTTGGGAGGGTGGAGAACAGGGCAGGACAGGAAGACCCTCGATGAGATGGATTGATTCTGTCACTATGGCAATGGGGGTGAGTGTGTCAGAGAAAATAACGTTGGCACAGGATAGAGCACGATTTAGGGCTCCTGTGCATAGAGTAACTATGAGTTGCAAGCGACTCAACCGCACATAACAACAACAACATACACAAAAATAAAAGCAATAGAAATAAAACCCAAAACCAAACAAGCCAAAACCTCACTGTCCTAACTAGGTTCTAAGTTCTTGCAACCTTCCATCAAGTTCCCAAGCCGTAAATCCTAATGACTAGCTCCCTTCTCTCACACGAAGTATGGATTTGAACTATGGATTTTTCAGGTTACTCCCTATTTACACACAAACAGAGAGGAAAAAAACCTATTCTTTCCTTAATCTGACTTCACGCCATTAATTTGTGCATGTCTTAGATATATAAGATACCACAATCACCATCTGTGAATTTACGAAGAATTACTAAAACATGTTATTCCCTGGCACTAGTAGGCAAAATGAGGCATACTATTCTTATTATCCATTTGTTTTTTCTTCTTCAAGATAACCTAAGTCCAATCTTGGTTTTCAGAACACAGATTTTAGTATAATAAAAATCACTCATTTCTTAACAATGCTGTTTCAATAGCCCAAGTAAACCTAAAGTTTCTTGCCACAGCCCTCCTCTCTGACTGCCTTCTCTCACCATCTATTTCTATACCAAGGCCTTTACCAAATCAACACATTATATCTTAGTCATCTAATGCTATGATAGCAGAAAAGGTGCTCTAGTGGAGAAGGAGTTATGCTGCCAATCCAAAGTTAGGTAGTTCAAATTTACCAGCTGCTCCAAGAAAGAAGACAGGTAATCTCCTCCTGGGCAACTGACACACTCTGAGAATCCTGAGGGTTATCTCTGAGGCAGTTCCAACTCTGTGGCAATGAGTTAAGTTATTATTATAGAAAGGAACACTGATGGCCTAGTGGTAAGAAGCTGTGCTGCAATCCCAAAGGCTCAAGGTTCAAATCCGCCACTGCTCAACAATCTCCTCCAGATCAATTATCTGCATCTAAAAACCCACCAGAGGGTCAGCTATGGGAGGGCCAGGTATGGGTACATTCCAACTCGATGGTATACAACAACGGTAACAACATTAGAAAAGAAACACATCAAGTGGGTGGCTTTCACAAACTTGAAATCATTTTCTCACAGTTTATGAGCCTCGCTGTAAGAACTCAGGTTGCCAATCTAGGAAAGACTTTCTCTGTATGTTTGTCCCAGAAGAAAGTCCTCATCTCTGACACTTCTGGGGGCTCTCCATGTGGCCTGGCATCTTTTCTCCCCACCTTTGCTTCCTTCTCTTGCTTCTTTTAATCTAAATCTCAAGAAGACTGACTCAAGAGCTACCCACCACTGGTCCTGTCTCATTAACCTATGAAGATAAACTATTCTGAAATGGAATACAACCACAGGCAGAGAAAGGCTAGGATTTATATCAGATTTTTTTTTTCTTTTGGAAGCAACACATTTGAATTTTAACATTCTAACATTTTACCCCTCAAAATTCATGTCCTTGTCATATTATGTCCTTGTAAAATATATTTATCTTATCAAATCATCTCAAAAGTCATAAAGACTCCCTGTGTCTGCCAACACAATTTCATCCATGCGACTACTGTTAAGGTCTCCCAGAGGGATGGGGATGCTCAGATTGAAGGTGGGGCTAGCATGCCCACAGAGCAGAAGGACAAAATCTGTCAGAGTCAGGGGGGCAGAATCCTATTCAGATGAACTAGGAAAATGAGGCCATCCAGTGGAACCGAACTGACAACCTCCAGTGCCTGGAATTTACTCACTACCATCTGTATTTTCTAAAATGATCGAGCCTTTCTCTACTGACCTCCTTGCTTCCTTGTGAGCCCTCACCAGAACAGTCTTGGAATTCCACAATTCTATCAACAGTCCCTCTGCTGGCCTGGTGGTAAGGAGCTGTGCTGCCAACATAAAGGCAAGTGGTTCAAATCCACGAGGTGCACCACAGAAGAAAGATGGACAATCTCACACACTCCTATGTGAGTATACCGCCTCGGAAAACCCACTGGAGGGTCAACTCAGAGTTGTTTCCAGTTCTAGAGTAAACAATACCAACAACAGGAGGGTTTTACCGTTCTGGTTGTTAGGTTCTCTGGTGTCAGCCAAGCCCCATAGAGACCCTAGAAACAGCAGATGTGTGCTCTGCCCTGTTCTGTGCCAACCTCATCATGTCCCATATACTTAAACCCATTGTTACAGTCGCCTCGTCAATCCATCCTGTTGATGGGCTTTCTCTCCTTCTCTGGCCCTCTTCATTATCAAGCATAATGTGTGTATTTGGTTTTTTTTGGTTTGTTTTTTTTTTCTTTCTTTTCCCAAGCAGCAGCCCCTCCTAACAACATGCCCAAAGTATGTGAAATGTAGTTACATCACCATGCCTCTAAAGAGCACCCTTGTTGAACTTTCTCCAAGAAGTAGTTATTTGTACCTTTGGCAGTCCATGGGATAGTCAGTACTCTTCTCCAACCTCAAAACTTAAAGGCTTCAATTCTTTACTATTGGACACCTTAAAACTCTTCTAGCATCCACTCATTTTCCACTTTAACAACCACTTCTACACTGCAGGTTTCTGTGACAGCAGCCCCTCCACCACAAGAACCAAACTCTGTCTTGGGTACCAAGTACTGCTGTAACAGAAATGTCTCAGAGAACGTGCAGCCAGAATGTTCCTTGGAGGCAAAGATGGTGAAGCTTCATCTCACATGATATGTTGTTAGGAGAAGCTGTTTCTTGGAAAAGGACATCATGCTTGGAAAGGTAAAGGGTCAGAAAAGAAAAGGAAGACCCCCAGGGAAATGGACACAGGGTCTGCGGCAATGGACTCATATGTGTCAAGGATGATAAGGATGGTGCAGGATAGGACAAAGTTCAGATCTACTGTCACAATGAGTCATGGATTTGATGGCACTTAACATAGATTCCACAAGTGGGGGGCTTTTCCAAATAAAACTTAATGTAGATGATTGGCATTTATCATCTCATATCTTAACTTCTTACTCTTGATTCTTTAATGTCTTTTATATCTCAAAAGAGACTGACTCAGGATGCACCCTACTTTAATTCCGTCTCATTCATGAAAGACGATCCATTCACAAATGTGATTATAACCAAGTATAGAGGCTAGGATTTACGACACATATTTTGTGGGGGACACAACTCGATCCCTAATACATTAAAATAAAAATGTGCTCTAATATAGCAAGAGACCCATTTTTCTGGAACCCTATTTCTTCCCATGTAACATACTACATACACCAAAAGAGACAACAAAACAAGGGTGCTGGGTCTCTCCCCATGAAACCCTTGTCTCAAGTGACAGCTGGTCAAATGCCTACATTTCTAGTATAGAATTCTACTTCTGCAGGTAGGCATCTTAGAGATTTCAAGACCAACCAACTCCTCGTCAGCTCTCTGCTGAATTTCCAGGACATAAAAATCCCTATAAATCAGATTATAACAAAATTAATAAAAAAGAAAGCCCTTTCCATCATTTTAGGAAGCCCTGGCATTAGACTCTTCAGCCACCCACTTCTTAAAAAGGATTTATTTCTGTTAGTAAATAGAACAGGCACGGCTTTTGGAAACAGATGTGAGTCGTATAAAATAATAATTGCCGACATGTCTTTAAATGATATAAATCAGGAGTGGTGCGAAAAGGAATGAAAAAAAGTCCTATTTGGTGCTGGAAAGACTGAGCCTTTTTTTTTTTTTTTTTTCCTAACTGGAGTGTGCCAGCTTTTTCAGACGGGAGGAATGTGGAGTGTCAAGGGGTCAGGATCAATCCGGTGTGAGTTGATGAGGCAGGAAGGTGGGGAGGAATGCGAGGAATGTCCCTGTTTGTGTAGGACTCCATTCAGCTCATTGGCGAGCCGGGGCCGCCCTGAGCGTATAAAAGCCACGGCCGCCCGCCCCAGACTCACACAACAACTCTTCCCTGCTGAGAGGAGGCAGCCAGTGCAACTCCAACCACCGGCCACCAACCCACTGACTCCAGCCCGACGGCAGCCCCGCCGCCCCGGCCGACAGCCCCCGCGACAAGACCGAGCCAGCGAGCGCCCGGCGCGTCCAGCCAGCCAGAACCCGCGACACCTCCCCACCGCGCCACCCGTTCCTCACCCAGCGCGCCGACCATGCTCGCCGCCGCCAGCCTGCGCCCCGTGCGCTCCGCCCTCGGGCCCCTGCTCCTGCTCGCGCTCTGCAGCTGGGTAAGCGTGCACGGCCTCGCGGCGCGGCGGCGGCCGGGGAGGGGAGGGCCCGCTGCGCACCCGGCGCCCGGCTGACCGCTGCCTCTCCCCGCAGACCGCCTCCGGCCAGGACTGCAGCGGCCAGTGCCAGTGCGCCGCCGGCCCGCCAAGCTGCCCCGCTGGCGTCAGCCTCGTGCTCGACGGCTGCGGCTGCTGCCGCGTCTGTGCCAAGCAGCTGGGCGAGCTGTGCACCGAGCGCGACCTCTGCGACCCGCACAAGGGCCTCTTCTGCGACTTCGGCTCCCCCGCCAACCACAAGATTGGAGTCTGCACCGGTAAGACTTGCAGCCCTCGACTCTGATAGACCTTCAAATGGAGTCCCTCTCTTTAGCTTCTCCCAATCCATATCCCCGACCTGCTCCTAGCAAGGGACCAACCCATCTCATCTCTGCATCCCATCTTTCCTTTCTGCAGCTAAAGATGGTGCCCCCTGCGTCTTCGGAGGGGCCGTGTACCGTAGCGGGGAGTCCTTCCAGAGCAGCTGCAAATACCAGTGCACGTGCGTGGACGGAGCGGTGGGCTGCTTGCCCCTGTGCGGCATGGACGTCCGCCTGCCCAGTCCTGACTGCCCCTTCCCGCGGAGGGTCAAGCTGCCCGGGAAATGCTGCGAGGAGTGGGTGTGCGATGAGCCCAAGGACCACACCGTCGTTGGCCCTGCCCTTGCTGGTGAGTTGTCTTTTAAGTCAGTGTTGTGATTCCCCTCTGTGTGACCCCAGAAGTGAGTCCTAACTGTGTTCAGGGAAGAGGAATGTCTGGTCCTCAGTCCTCATGCTGTTTATGTGTTCTGTTCTCACAGCTTACCGACTAGAAGACACATATGGCCCCGACCCAACTATGATGAGAGCCAACTGCCTGGTCCAGACCACAGAGTGGAGCGCCTGTTCCAAGACCTGTGGGATGGGCATCTCCACCCGGGTTACCAATGACAACGCCTTCTGCAGGCTGGAGAAGCAGAGCCGCCTCTGCATGGTCAGACCTTGTGAAGCAGACCTGGAAGAAAGCATTAAGGTACCTGTTCCACTTCTATTAGCCAATAATTCTCCTAGAATCATAGTGGTTAGAACCAACCTTTAGGTCTCTTAACCCCATGCTATTATAGGCCCACCATTCTCTCCATAGCTATCTAACCATTGAGCTGTTTTTCTGGAATGAGACTGTTACTAATGTAAGAGGAACATTCAGCATTCCACTACAAAATCCTCCACAGTGTTAGTTAATTTTAGACATCCCAAGAGAGGCTGTATCTATTTTTAGAAAACTGGCCAGTGAGGCTCAAGCTTCCTCTCCTCAAAATATAAACAGAAATCAGACAGACTGTGATTAGAAACAGAGTTAAAGAAAAAAGCCAGTCCCTTTGTAAAGTCATTCATATTTCTCTTCTCCTTTGTCTTCCTCAGAAGGGCAAAAAGTGCATCCGTACCCCGAAAATCTCCAAACCTGTCAAGTTTGAGCTCTCTGGCTGCACCAGTGTGAAGACCTACCGAGCCAAATTCTGCGGCGTGTGCACCGATGGGCGATGCTGCACCCCCCACAGAACCACCACCCTGCCGGTGGAGTTCAAGTGCCCAGATGGAGAGGTCATGAAGAAGAGCATGATGTTCATCAAGACCTGCGCTTGCCACTACAACTGCCCCGGGGACAATGACATCTTCGAGTCACTGTACTACAGGAAGATGTACGGAGACATGGCATAAAGCCAAGGAGAGGGAGAGACGTTAACTCAATAGGCTGTAACTTGAACTGATTCACATCTCATTTTTTTTGTGTAAACATGATTTCAGTTAGCACAAGTTATTTAAATCTGTTTTTAATTAGGGGGGTGAAAAGTCCCCACCAAACTCCAAACATTGTGCTATGTGACATTCAAACAAATAGTCTATCAACTCCAGACACTGGTTTGAAGAAAGTAAGACTTGACAGTGGGACCATAGTAGCCCACAGCTTCACAGTGTGTAATAGGGTGTGGCTTTGGGAACAGTGGGAGGGCGCTAGGAGAAAGCAGTACCATCAGGAAGTGGTAAGGAGCTTGCTATGTGAACCGTAACTGAGAAGGAAAATTTGAGTTTGCTCGATGACCTGCCTGTAGCTCCTGCAGCAGCTATGGTGTGTGTGCTCAGGCCATCAAGAGGCTGAACCAAGCTGTTCTTGATGTCCAAACAGCAGATTCAGCGTTGACATTCTGATTTGAATGGCAGTGTTCAGGAATCAGAATCCTGTCTATTAGACTGGACAGCTTGTGGCAAGTTAGCTTGCCTATAACAAGCCAGAATTTTTTTATTGATACTGTAAATATTCTGTGTATATATCTATTTGTACAGGTATCTAAGTTAATTTAAAGTCATTTGAGTTTTTTTGTTGTTAATGCTTTGATATTTCAAATGTTAGCCTTGATTTCTGAACACCATAGGTAGGACAGAAAGCTTGTCTGATAACTCAAAGCATGAAATAGATACTCATGGAAATTTTACTCAGTTAAAGTGACAGTCCATCAAGACAGATTGTTTGCTGAAGGTGAGGCAGTATGCCCTTGGGAGCCTGACTTGTAGGTCAGAAATAATGCTTGCCTCACTTTTAATGAAAAAATAACCTTTATTAAAAGAACGGTTTTCTAGCTGATTGATTTTTCCACCTGGAAGCATTTGTTTCTACTTTGACTATGACTGTTTTCTGGACAGTTTTATCTGTTGAGAGTGTGACCAAAAGTTACATGTTTGCACCTTTTTAGTTGAAAATAAAGTATATATTTTTTCTAAAAAGATCTTGTTTATTCATTTATTCTTCTAAACATCTCTGAGTTCTCTTAAGTCTAAATGGGAACATTCTTTGTTGTAAAATAATTCAGTAACTCTAAAATACTTTCTCATACATACAGATAAATAGGTTAGCCTCGATAGAATTTTTACATGAACATGTTTTATATTGAATCAAGGCTTTATAGATACTCTAGTGAATACAAAGCCACATTTTATTTTCAGAACACTTTGTAAACACTTTAAATTCAATACTCTGTCACTCTCCACAAACTCATTTTATCACAACAAACCTTGTTTATATTTGATATCTCTCTAGTCATTGTAGGAATTTTACAGCCAACATCACAAGAGTTTCCCTGCTCACCAAAAGGCAGACACTCATGATTTGAATATACCAGCTGCTCCACCACAAAAAGATGGGCAATTTCTACCTCTTAAAATCCTTTGGCAGATCAACTATGAGCCAGTTGCAGCTTGACTGCAATGAGTTTGAGATTTTTGAATACATATGCCTGGGTTATTTTCGAAGTACAGTCTTACTATTGTAAATATAAAAAGTGTAGAATTTGCATTACAGTCGATCCACTCAATAGGTCCTCTTGGTTGCATAAATCTGTAGTTTTCAACACAGTTATAAATAAATAGCATAAGAATAAGGAAGATAAGCAAATCTTCCTTTCACTAATGGATAGAAATTTGATTTAAAGTAACCATTTTTATTTTCCCAAGAATTTTACTTTATTAAAATTCAGAATCAGTGGGTCTTACCTGACGAAGTAATAATATGAAAGTGTTCAAGCAGCCTAGTGTAGAAAGTAGATTGAACCTATTCAGGACCTCTACTGAAAAGTCAACAGAAGTGAGTGGGACAGCAAAGAAAAAATGCCCTAAGAGCAACTGGAAGTTTCATTTCTTTTCCAGCAGAGAATAGCTGTGAATTTTAGGGAAGAAAATAGTTGCAGACAAACTTGTCACAGAATAATTAGCAATGTTGCAGTGCAGTGTCATCCCAAGACACAAAAATACACCAGAAAATAAAGACTAGTCCTACAAACAGTGAGTCCCCACACCACAAACCAAAGAAAAACTTCCGTATTCAAATGTGAAAAGCATTTCAGGTCAAAACATCAGACTTTAGGGACACACCCATATATGTATATAGCAACACTGTCAGAAGCTGAATAGCACTTCCCCAAATAAACACACATACACAGCCTCTGAGACTTTCCAAGGCTACACATCTTTTTGGAAACAGACTGCTACATCTTTCTCCCATAGAGAACCTAATGGGTACAAATCATCAACTTTTTGGTTAGCAGTAGAATTCTTTAAACACTGTGCCACCAGAGGTCCCTGGACAAATAGCTGCTCTTTGCTGTCGAGTTGGAACGGACTCATAGCTGACACTCTAGCAAGTTTTCAGAGGCTATAAATCACATGG
This sequence comes from Elephantulus edwardii, assembly GCF_000299155.1. Classification (NCBI taxonomy): domain Eukaryota; kingdom Metazoa; phylum Chordata; class Mammalia; order Macroscelidea; family Macroscelididae; genus Elephantulus; species Elephantulus edwardii. The sequence goes on from NW_006399789.1 coordinate 14,580,793, forward strand.
AGAGCAACTGGTGGACTTGAAATGCCTGCCTTTAGTCTGGCAACATAACTCCTTATTTTATTCACTAAACCCCTGTTGTTCTGTGCCATTGAGTCAGCTATAACACATAGCAACCCTCGGAACAATAGCTCTGAAGCTTGTCCTATTCTGAGCAAATCTCATCATCTCTGACATACCTGACCCTATTATCACAATCACTGTGGCAATCCATCTTATCCAAGGTCTTCCTTTCCTGCGCTAACACTAACAACTTTCCAAGCATAATGAATGTCCTCCAAGAATTGATCCCTCCTAGCACATCCCTCAATTATGTGAGATGGAACTTCAAAACCCGTGCGTGCCTCTAAGGAGTAAACCGTTTTCACCCTCTCTAGGACAGATCACTTCGTTCTCTTGACAATTCATGGTAGAGTTGATACTCTTCTCCAATACCATAAGTTGAAAACATAGATTTTTTTTTTTCTTCTATCACCCTAATTTTTGGAAGGAGGAGTGTCATCCACTCTGTATTAGCTTGCCTCCGGAAACCCTATGAACTTGGAGAGAGGATGAAAGGCACCCAAGAGTTGAGGACTCTCCTTCATCGGGTCGCTGTGAGTTGCCTGTGACTCAACGGCACTTAACAACAACAACGATGACTCTAATTCATTTTCCAAGCTCTCAAATGCATAGCAAGCAGTTGAAAAGATCATGACCTGGATCAGCCACATCTGATCCTCTAGACTGACATCGTTGCTCTTCAGTACTCTGAAAAGGTCATTGACAGCATATTTTTCCCAGTGCAACTCTTCTTCTAACTTCCTGGCTGCTGGTGCCAAAAGTGTTGATTGTGGATTCAAGCAATATGAAATCAGTAACAACTTGAATCTTTTCTCCATCTACTATTAGGCCAATGTTGTTGTTACTGTTGTGTACCACCAAGTCAAAAGTGACCCATAGCTGAACCACTAGCAGGTATTCAGAGGCAGTTAATCTCCCGGCAGGAGATTGCTCATCCACTAGAGTTCCCTAAAACACAGCTGTAATGGTGAAAACATTTTCAGATTTTCTAAATCTCCACATAAAAAAGAGAAATATATTTTAAAAATCAAATCCCACAAAGAGCCTTTGGAACAAAATTAGATTACAAAGCATACACTTTGACCCTAAAATACAAGTGAGTAAGAGCAAATCACAAAACCAGCACAGTGTCAGCATATGTATGGGGAGAGAGGCAACAGCTCATTTAATGCTTCTAAGAATAAGAGAACTCCGAAATAGTAACAATCACCTGCTACACATCTGAGAACTGGACGATGATTAAGGATGATGGAAGATAAACTAATGTATCTGAGCTGTGGTGCTGGAGAGGAATACTGAGTACCCCATGGACTGCCAAGAGAACCAAAAAGATATGTCTTGGGAAAAGTACAGCCAGAGTTCTTCTTTTGAGGCCAAGATGACGAAACTTTATCTTTTATACTTTGGACATGTAACCAGGTGAGGTTATTCCTTGGAAAAGGGCATTAAGTTTGGAAGAATGGGAGGTCAGTGAAGGAGAGGAAGACCCCAGCAAATTGGGATGGCATGATGACTTCAACAATAGGCTTTAGTGTGTCAGAGATGAGGAGGATGGCACAGGATAGGGAAGGGTTGAGGCTGGCTGTTCATGTAGGGTCATGAGGGGTCATATTTAACACAATAACACCTAACATCAACAAAAATAGTAACAAGTATTCACTGGAAAGCACAGGGTACAATACTGGAATAGCTCTTGAAATGGGTAGTAGTGTGACCTACTACAATAAAAGTTATGAACCAAGGCTCTCTTCTAGGACAAGATTCCACTCCATTGGGAATGGAATAAAAACTTGACCAAGAATAACAGAAATAAGAAGAGATAATATCCAGAAAAATATGAGGAAGGCAACACAAGCAGGAAATCTTATGAAGTAAATGAACCGATTTTTAACAGTATATGAAAACTGCGGAAGAGGGAACTCTGTGAGAAAAGCTGCGTTAATCACACCTCATTTTATCGAGGGTCTTCTCTTCCCACTCCTGTTGCAAGCATGGGATCTGACTAAGAGATTGACTGACTCAGTGATTACCATAACGGGCGTTAGCATGACAGTGATATTGGGGATGATGGTGGATAGGGCAAGGTTCAGATTTGTTGTTAAGAAGGTTGCTATGAGCAACAGTCCACTTGACAACAACAATAATCAGGGCTCCAGCCCACTTCCTGAACCAAGGAAGTAAATCTAATTCCACATATAAATGAGGAAAACAAAACTATTGAAACTTAATTTTCTACTCAGTACTGTATGAAAACTGAGAAGGACCTGAAGTGCTTGCTGCAGAAAGTCAAGGCCTGCAGCCTTCAATATAGATTGAAGCTCAGCATCAAGAAAACAAAGATTCTCACCACTGGGACAATTGGCAGCATCATGATAGAGGATGAAGAAATTGAGATTGTTAACAGCTTTAGTTTGCTTGGCTCCACAATCAGCACCCTAGGTATCAGCAGCCAGGAAATAAAAAGACAAATTGCATTGGGAAAGTCTACCATCAGAGACATCTCCAAAGTACTGAAGAGCAACGATGTCAGCCTGGAGACTAAGGTGCTCCTGATACAGGCCTTAGTCTTTACAATTACTTGCTATGCATCAGAAAGTTGGACAATGACTAGGGATGATAGAAGGAGAATTGATGCCTTTGAGTTGTGGTGCTGGAGAAGAGTATTAAATATACTATATACTGCTAGGAGAACAAACAAGTTCATCCTAGAGAGGATGAGACCAGGTTACTCCTTGAAGACAAGGATTCTGAAGCTTTGTCTGACATATTTTGGACATGTTTCTAGGCGGGACCAGTCCTTGGAAAGGGATGTCATGCTTGAGAGGGTGGAAGGACAGCAGAAGAGAGGAAGGCCCTTGATGAGATGGATTGATTCAGTGACTGGGGTAAATGGTGTGTCAAAAACAATAAGATTGGTATAGTATAGAGCAGGGTTTAGAGATGTTGTCCATAGAATCACTATGAGTCGCAGATTACTCAACTGCACATAACAACAAATATATGAAAAAGAAGGGTGGGGAACCAAATAATATTGCTACATATTATAAAAGAATACAAGAAATATAAGCCAACAAAACCTATGAAACTATAACTTAACTATACCCATTCCTCAACAACATGGCTGTTATTATGCAAAACTCAGTGTTATATTAAATGGGGAATAACTACATCATATTAAATGGAGAATAACTACATCAGATCTGAAAATTGAAGACAGTTATATCACCACATAACTACCTTGTCACATTCCATAAATCCAAACCACCACAAATCATAGCTCAGGCATGATTACCTTAATCATCATCACCATTACATTAACATACTACGTTAATAATCGTGGTAGCGTTGCTCGTGCCTCACAGTTCAATATCTGTTACTGCCAGAAACACAACGTTAATGCACAAAATAATTGGACAAAATTTTTCACTTTTGCCATAAATGCAAAGTGCCAGATATTGAGATAGTTGGCAAACGAAAAGCAGATGTATCTCAAAGTATTTTTTTAAAGTGGTGATAGTGGTGGTGGTGATCAGAGGCCTTGAGACAAGTACAGCTCACAGCAACCCTCTTAACAACAGATTTGAACTCTGTACCATCTTCATCAATTCTGACCCACTTGAAACAATAGCTGAAATTATTGTGTCAATCCATCCGGTTTAAGGTTTTCTTCTCTGTCACTGTCCTTCCACTATGTTCTCTCCAAGAAATAGCCTGTCCAACAACATGCACAAAGTATGGTAAGATAAAGCTTCGCCATCCTTGCATCCAAGGAATATTCTGGCTGCACTTTTTCCAAGATATCTACTTGTTCTTTTGATGGTCCATGGTATATTCAGTACTCTTTAAAAAAAAAACAAACAAAAAACATTGATATACATACAAAATTCATATACATTGTGTTTCACATTTTCCTTCATTCATATTGTGTTTCATACATTCCCATACTTTGTGTTCTCTTAACACCACAATTCAAATGCATCAAATCTTCTTCTGTCATCCTTGTTCATTGTCCAGCTCTGCAAAGCACAGCAAATGACTGAAAAACTATGGCCTGAATCAGGTATTCCTTAAGTCTTGAAACTAACACCATAGCTCCTCAGTATTTTGGAGAAGTCCGTATATTTGCCCAAAATAGTATGTCTCCTGATCTCCTGGCTGCTAGTACCAAAGATGTTAATTATGGACCCAAGTAAGGTGAAATCATTGAAAATTTCAACCTTTTCTTCTTTCATCATAATGCTCTTGTTGGTCCAATGGTGAGGATTTTTATCTTCTTGATGTTCAGATATAATCCATATTAAAGGCTGTAGTCTTTGATCCTTTGCAGCAAGCATTTCATAACCTACTCACTTTCAGCAAACAAGGTTGTATCAACTGCATAATGTATGTTTTGATGAGTCTTTCTCTGAGCTGTTGCCACATTCCTCTTCATAGGGTCCATCTTGACTTACAGAACTTGACAAAGAAAATCCAGAAGCAAGGAGACTTTTAAGCAGAAATTCTTAAAGTAGAGAGGACTTGAGACAGACACCACAGAAGAATATATAAATGTCATTGTTGTTGTTTTGTCATCAAGTCACCTGTGACTCATAGTGATTCTGTGTACAATAGCTCTGTACCCTGCTCTGCTCTAAGCCAATCTCACTGACGCCGACACACCTACCACCATTACCCAAGTTTTTGTGTCAATCCATCTCATCCAGGATCTTTCTCTTCTGTGCTGCCCCTCCATCCTTCAAAGCATGATGTCCTTCTCCAAGGATTGGTCCCTTCTTGCTACATTCCTGCAGAATTGAGCAGAGCTTCATTTTGCCTACAAGGAGAAACTTGATTTCACCATCTCCAGGACATACCTGTTTGTTTTTTTGGAGGTCCATGATATGTTTAGTACTCTTCACAGTATCACAACTCAAAGGTATTGATTCTCTTTTTGTCATCCTTAGTCATTGTCCAGCTTTCCAATGCTTTCCAATGCATAGCAAGTTTTTGCAAAGATCATGGCTTGGATCAGGTGTGCCTAAGTCTCTAGGTTGCTATCATCACTCTTTAGCACTTTGGAGAGTTCCTTGTCAGGAGATTTTCCCAATGTAATTAGTCTTTTGATTTCCTGTCTTCTGGTGACAAGGGTGTTGATTGTGGAGCCAAGAAAACTGCAATTATTAACAGCCTTCAATCTCTTCTTCATCTGTCATGATGCTGTCAGTTGGCCCAGTAGTGAGAATCTTTGTCTTCTTGATTGAGCTTCAATCCATATTGAAAAAACATAAATAGTAGTAAAAAAATAATTAATGACAAAATACCGTAACTCAGAATTTTAAAAATTTAGGGCTGGACCAGAGCCTAAGAAAAAAAATTATAAATAATATTAATCAAACTGGGGAGGGGGAAAACACATGAGTGAACACAGCACAAAACTACTTGAGGGAAATGGATAATTAAAAATGGAAAACAATTTTAAATTTAAAAATGTAAGAAAAAATATGTTTTAAGAACCAATGACCAAAGAAGATCCAACATAAGGATAGCAGAAATTTCTATGGAGAAAAAAGTAAATATTGTAAAGAAAGAAATTTCCTGAAATTAGAAACAAAACAAAAGGCTATTTGGAAACACATTAAAAGAGTACACTATGTACCTGATAAAATAAATTCAAAGCTTCTCTACATTGATCTATACTACTGGAAGATATCTATATCTGCTCCCATCCCAAAGAAGGGTGACTCAACAGAGTGTGGAAACTATAGAACAATATCATTAATTTCACATGCAAGCAAGATTCTACTGAAGATTTATCCATAAACGACTGAAACAACACATCAGCAGAGAACTGCCAGAAGTCCAGGCTGGGTTTAGAATGGAGGTCATGGTACTAGGGATATTGTAACTAATGTTAGATGGATCTTGGCTGAAAGCAGGGAATGCCAGAGGAATGTCTATCTGTGTTTCATTGACTATGCAAAGGCGTTTGACTGTGTGGATCGTAACAAACTGTTGCTGACTCTGAGAAGAATGGGAATCCCAGAACACTTGATCATGCTAATCTGAAACCTATACTTGGACCAAGATGCAGTCATCAGAACAGAGCAAGGAAACACTGCACGGTTCAAATTTGGGAAGGGCATATGCCAGGGATGTGTCCTGTCTCCATACCTGTATGGAAAACAGATTATCCGGGAGACTGGCTCTATGAGGAGGAATGTGGAGTCAAGATTGGTGGAAGATCTATCAATAATCTGTGATATGTAGATGACACAACCCTGCTTGCTGAAAGTGAGAAGAATCTGAAGCACTTGATACAGAGGGTCAAGGAGTGCAGCCTCCAATATGGATTGAGGCTCAATGTCAAGAAGACAAAGATTCTCACCACTGGACCAACTGGCAGCATCAGGATTGAAGAGATTGAGATTGTTCACAGCTTTAGTTTGTTTGACTCAACAGTCAACACTCTTGGCACCAGCAGCCAGGAAATTAAAAGAAGTACTGCCATGGGAAAGTCTGCTGTTAGGGACCTCTCCAAAAGACTGAAGAGCAATGGTGTCTCTCTGGAGACTAAGGTGCATCTGATACAGGCCATGGTCTTTGCAATCATTTGTTATGCATCAGAGTGTTAGACAATGACTAAGGAGGATAGAAGGAGAAGTGATGCCTTTGAGCTGTGGTGTTGGAGAAGAGTATTGAGGGTACCATGGACTGCTGGAAAAACAAACAGATTCATCCTGGAAAGGGTCAATCCAGGCAGTTCCTTGGAGGCAAGGATTCTAAGGTTCCGTCTAACATAGTTTGGATATGTTGTAAGGAGGAACCAGTCTTTGGAGAGGGACATCATGCTTGGTAGGGTGGAGGGACAGTGCAGGAGGGGAAGGCCCTCTATGAAGTGGATTGATTCAGTGACTGGGGTAATCGGGATGGGTGTGTCGGAGACAGTACGATTGGCACAGGACAGAGCAGAGTTTAGGGCTGTTGTACATAGGGTCACTATGAGTCGCAAGTGACTCAACGGCACATAACAACAACAAAAACTATACATTGTGAAGTTTATATTTCATTTCTTCAAATTCAATTTCTAGAATTTAAAGAAAAAGGAGAAATATGTACATCTAGACAAAAAGAACATTTTGTTGTAAATCAAAGAAAATTAACTTACATTCAATATTTTTTTACTGTAGCTTTTATGTTAGGACAAAATGCATTAACAATAACAATGTTTAAGATACTCAAGGAAAGAAAATGTGAGATAATGAGTTTTGATCCCACAAAACTTAGTTTGAGGAATAAAAGAAATAGACAATTGTTATGTATAAGAAATCTTGGGACACTGTTCTCATGGAACCTTCTTGAGTACCTACCAGAGAATAAACTCAGACAACCAAAGTGTCTAAAGAAATACTAACATAAGGACTATTACTGCTGTTGTTTCATGTTGATTGTGGATACAAATAAATCAATAAAATCATAACAACTGAAATCCTTTCTCCATCCATGATGATGGAGAAAATGGCCCAGTGGTGAGAATTTTTGTTTTCTTGATGTTGAGATGCAATCCATATTGAGGGCTGCAGTCCTCAGTCACAGCAAGTGCTTTGAGTCCTCCTCAGTTTCAGTGATCAAGGTTGTTGATTGTGTAATAACACAATTTGTTAATAAGTCTTCCTCAAATTCTTTGCCACACTCTTCTTCATAAAGTCAAGCTGTAGTCTTTGATCTTCCAGAAGTTCAGCCTGGGTTTAGAAGAGGCTGTGTCACCAGAGATATCATTGCTGATGTCAGATGGATCTTGGCTGAAAGCAGAGAACAACAAAAGAATGTCTATTTGTCTTTTGTTGATTATGCAAAGGCATTTGACTGTGTGGATTATAACAAACTTTGGTTAACACTGAGAATAATAAGAATCTCATAACAGTTATGCTTACCCAAAACCTCTACCTAGAAGAAGCTGTTGTTCAAACAGAGCAAATAAATGCTGCATAGCTGGAATTCAGGAAAGGTGTGCATCAGGGCTCTATCTATTCTCCACATCTATTTAATCTGTATGCTAAACAAACCATTCTAGAAGCTGGAATCTATGATGAAGAATGTGACATTAATAGTGTAAGAAGATTCATCAATGATCTCTACTATTCAGATGACAAAACCTTTCTTGCTGAAAGTAAGGAGAACTTGAGGCACTTGCTGAGGAAGATCAAACAATACACCCATCAATATTAATTAAAGAGAGCATAAATAGGCCTAAGCTATGCTGTTGATATATTCTCATTAACAGAGACCGTGAATTTTTCTTAATAAACATTTTGTTTTAGAACATTAACTACAATTGATTAATGTAATTAATTTATTCCAATCCTAAATTGATTGTGTGTAAACCTTTCTTTAGGTTTGTACTTTTTTAAAAATTAATGATTTTCCATCATAATTCTGTGTTGAGACCATGCATTTTCAGAGAACAGCTAACTCCATGAATGAGACAAAAAATGTTGAAGATCTTCATTGTGGATTATAAGAGAGTTAATGAAACTGTTACTAATGCAGAAGAAATTGTAAGAGAAATTAAAGAGACAGCAATTAAAGATGGAAAAATTTGAGTTTCAGTTATGATGTCATTTCAGTTATAACAGTAGTATAAACCCACTGTTGTTGCTGTTGATTGAGTTGAGCACAACTCATAGAAACCCTATAAACAAAAGGCCAGAAGCCCTTCCACAACTATCTCCATTTACCATAGTTCACAGAGTTTCCAGAAGCATGTTGTTTAGGAATTGGATGCCACTCCTGCTTCCAAATAGCTGTATTTAAAAAGTGTATACCTAGCATTTGGATTTCAGTATCAAAGAGTATTTCTATTTCCAACTAAGAAACAGCAAACTGCTTTCTATAGTATTTGCACAATTTTACATTTCCAATTGCAGTATATGAGAGTTTTAATCACTATATAACTCTGCCAGTAGTTATTGTTTTATGGCAAATAGAATTTTGTTATCATTGCTGGGATGATATGATAAAGAGACAGTCTTTTTTTAAAAAAATTAATTTTCAGTCAATGGCATTCATTTCTTAATGGTTAAAGGTAAGTTTATATTCCTTTTTTATAACTAATTCTCCAATTTTTATATCATTGATATTATTTTATAATCAGAGTGAAGATTTTAAATTCATTTTTAATTTAATCATGTAAAAAATAGCAGAGAATATGGCCAAAATGTTAGATTTCCATTATTTTGGATTTTAGGCAAACAATTCTCACTAGTAAGTGTCTTGACTATTCAGCCATTATCCTTTAATCAGACAATGTCTAAACACAAATGCAAAACTGATAAGGCCTCTGGAAAATTCACATATTTGTGTATCCTCAGTATATTCTCTCATGTCCATTACTTTCCTGTGTTACCATAAAATCGTAGAGGCTTGTCTTCGATAAGTTTGCAAAAACTATTCTTTACCTTATGAATCAATCATACTGATTATATATAGAGACTGTTGCTAGGACTAAGACTAAAACAAACAAGGTATAACATATTCTTAAAACATGAAGTCAGATTCCAAAGCTAGATAGAAGATGTGAAGCAGTGGACTTGGAGGTCTGGCCTCCATTTTTCTTTTGTTGTTGTCAGGTTGACTTCCACAGTATGGATAATAGAGCAAAACATTGCTTGGCCCTGGGACATCTCCATAACTAACTATGTTTGACTTCATTTTGTGGTTGTTTTGTTAGTCTTTTTGAAGGTTTCTTTCACTTTTAAGTATCTCTCTTCTTGCCCAAATATAAAGCCATTTCCAAGTGACCAGTTGTTCTGTTGATATTTCTAAATTATGCAAGTAATAATTTCCTTGTCCTTGTTTCTAAGGAGCATTCTAATTTTGGTTTTTTCTAAGGTAAATTTGTTCATTTTTTGGCAATACATAGGATGTCGACTGTTCTTTACCTACACCAAAATTCTAGTGCATCAATTCTTTTATCTTCCACTTTCTATACTAAATGCTCTAAAGATTGACAAGAGTGTTAATAAGAATTGTAAATATCATTTACTCATTAAAATTTATATCACAAGAACAATAAGTATTTTAAAACTTGTTTCAGTTAAAAAAATTTACACAATTTTTGTTGACACCATTAGAATGTATAATTTAGATAATGATAATAACTTTTTAGAAAAACATATGGTAGTATGTCCTAAAGGTAAATGTAAAACTGTCTAGGCAAACTTTCACTCATAAGTATGCATCTTAAGCATGCAAGTGGAATTAACAAAATACATATACAAAACACTTAACACCATCCATTCAAAACTGAAAACTTAAATGTCTACTAACAGGAAAATGAGGGGAGATGGGGGGAGATAGAATTTGTATGTGATAAAATACTATAAAGAAATAAAAAAGCCTACTGACCTTATGTTGAGTCAAATACACCAGACATAAGCCCATATGATTTTAACTATGTAAGATTGAAGACAAGTTAATTGAACTATTTTAACTATTTCAACAATTGAAGACAACTAATTAATAAGGCGGACAGAATATGGCTTATTTGGGGTTTGAAAGTGTAGGACAAAAAAAATTGTTTAGCATTAATGATACTGAAAGAAGTTCAGGTAGCCTAGTAAGTGGTTATGCTGTCAAACCAAAAAGGCAGACAATTCAAATCCACCAAACCAACTTCTGTCTGGGAGAAAGATAGTTAATCTCCTCCTGAGTTATTTATATTCTCAGAAAACTTGTGGGAGTATCATCTATGAGTTGATTTCAACTTGACAACATTGATTTGGTGAGAAGGACTTAATGGGATGGAGAGAATGCTTAAGACAAATGACTGCTATTAGTTATGATTTCTGTTGAGATGACAAAAATGTGAAAATAGAGTATGATGGAAGTTGCACACTTCTTTGAATTTACAAATAAACATTAAGTTGTAAACTTTAAAAATTTTTTTAGCATTTCGACTCTTTGTTTCTGAAAATAACTCAAAAGATCAAGATACCTATATTTTCCAAAACAGTCAGGAAAATTGAGAATTATATATATCTCATACTCACCAAACTCACATCTGGGTGAGAAAGAAGTTTAGTACAACTGTGAATGTTCATTGATTGAGACAATATATAATCTTACTAACAGTAAGATTTAAGTTAAGAATATTTAATAAAGTCTCAATGACTAGGGAACCTTGGAGGTCTCTATTCTTGGCAGGAAAAATTCTATATTCATACATAGAAGAGGAAGCAGCACATGCCCAGGGACAATGGAGAACTCCTATCCTTCTGGTTATAATAAATTAATATCTCTAACTCTAGATAGTACTTGTTTGGATCCACCCATACATGACCTTCTAAAAGATTTTCAGTCAGTAAATCACATGAGAAGAGATTTTCCTTCCTTCTCCCTCAGAGAAACTGAGGGAGAAGCCATTACTTTGGTAAAAGGTGCAAGATTTATAAGATCTGAAGAGAAACCAGAGGGAACTTCAGGCTTTAGGATTGTAGCACTTCTTCTTACCACTAGGCCACCAGAGCTCCCTTAATTGTAGGTAATAATCTGTTCAAATGTTGTGAGACATTATACAAAATTAAGGGAGCACTGGTGGCATAGTAGATTAAGAAATGCACTGACTACCCAAAAGCAGACGGTTCCAATTCATGACAGGAGAAACATGGGTAATTTCCTCCCATGTTATTTATAGCTTCTGAAAATCCAATGGAAGGTCAGCTGTGATTTGGTTTCACCTTGACACAGCATAACAACAATAATATACAAAATTTTGGAACTCACAGTGGTGATAACCCTGCAGGAACTGAAAACAGAATCGATTTGTCTAGATTCAGCTCTAGGTGGCAGACTGATAGAGGAAAGGCTACTCAGGCGGTCAATGAAGAAGGATGAAACTCTTCAAGCTAGTAACCAAGTCCCAGAGTAGTAAAACAGAGAAAGACAGAGGGGTCAGGAGATCCGAAGTACAGTGAGTTATGCAGACTCTCGAGCCCCAGTAACCTGGTCTCAGGTGGTCATGTCCTGCTTAAGATAGCTGATAATGAGGTCTGGCCTAACTCTGGATGATTAGAGTCAGAGAGAAGAATTGGAAGGTAAATTGCTGGAAGTGAGGAAATGAGAAAATGTAGATAGAAATATGAGAAGTGAGACTTAGATCCTTTCAGCTGAGAGTCAGATTCATGCTGATCCTTGATTTTAAGTTTGCCATCTAGGTTTGCAATCTTTCAGCTTTGGTAACACAGTTTGCAGCCACAGAGCCCTCCTTACTAGAGGAGACAAGCTGGAATGACTTAGCTACACTTAGCACACATAACTAAATGTATATCATATAACAATGTATTGTTAGTTATTATTAGGTGCCCTCAAGTCAAATACAACTCCTAGCAATCCTATGAATAACAAATTGGAACCCTGTCCTATCCTTTGTCGTCCTCATCATTTCTGACGTACTTCATCCCAATGCTGTAGTCACTGTGTCCATACTCTCTGTCTTTCCAAGTGTGATGTCCTCCTCCAAGGAATAGCCTCTCCTAGCAGCATGCCCAAAGTGTGTGAGACAAAGCTTTGTCATCTTTGTTTCTAAGCAGCAGTCTGGCTGTACTTTCTCCAAGATATACCTATTTATTCTTTTGGCAGTCCATAGATTATTCAGTACTCTTCTCCAGCACCACAACTCAAAGGTATCGATTCTTCTTCTGTTATCTTTATTCGTTGGCCAGCTCTCAGATAAATAGCAAGTGATTAAAAAGACATAGCCTGAACTAGGCACATCTTACTCTTCAAATTGGTATCATTGTTTTTCAGTATAATAAAAAGGTCCCTGACAGCAGACTTTCCCAGTGCAGTATCTCCTGACCTCCTGACTGCTGATAACAATGGTGTTGATTGTGTATCCAAGATTAAGTCATTGATCGTTTCAATTCTTTCTCCATCTATCATGATGTTGTCTATTGGTCCGGTGGTTAAGGACTTTTTTTTTCTTGATATTGAGATTTAATCTATACTAAACGTTGTATTATTTGAAGGGCTTCAAGTCCTCCTCACTTTCAGCAAGCAAGATTGTGTCATCTGCATAATGTAGGTTGTTAATGAGGCTTTTTCTCATTTTGATGAGATATTCTTCTTCACAGAGTCCCGCTTCTTGAATGACTTTTCTCAGCATACCGATTGAATAGTTATGGAGAAAGGCTATAACCCTGATGCACACCTTTCTTAACTTTAAACCATGTGCCTCATAACAAGACGCTTCACTGCAATCCTGAAGGCACACAGTTCAAGGCCACCATCTGCTCTGTGGGAGAAGGATTGGCAGTCTCCTCCCATGTGATTAACTGCCTTTGAAAACCCAAACCCACTGGAGGGTCAGCTATGATTTGGTTCTGACTCTACAGTACCCAACAACAAAAACAACAGCATACCCTTACTCTGTTCACACAACAGCTAAAGGTCTAGGTCTAGCTTTCACAGGAGCACAATTAAGTGTTCTTGGATTCCCTTCTTGTCAATGTTAGCCATAATGTATTATGATCCACACAGCCATATATCTTTGGATAGTCAATTAGGCGTAAACAAACACTCTTTGAATATTCTCTACTTTCAGCCAGGATCTATCAGACATCAGAGATGTCATCCATGAATACAGTAAAAGACCATGACAAAGACAGAAGAAAAAGAAAAACAAAAATAGGAGACTCTGAAAATTGCATGAGAATTTTGGGAAGCCAATACAATGGGAAGAGATGCTGAAATAAAATAGTTGAACAAAAATCTCAAAGGGCTACTTGAGAAGACAAAGCAAAATGGCAAAATGTTATAAAGGAATGGATGTGCAGAGAGCTAAAGTCAGAAAATAAAAAGGGAAGCACTTGCTTGACATTTCTCAAGCTGAAAACAATGAAAAAGAAAAACTTGAGTTACAATACTGAGAAATGCTATGGGCAAAACCTTGAATGATCCAGGAAGACTTAAAGGAAGATAGAGGAAATACATAGAGTATACAGGAGGGAATACCAAAAAAGAATTTACTGACACTGAAATATTTCAGGAAGTACCATATTATCAAAGGCCAGTGGTAACGAAGGCAGAGGCTCAAACTGTACTGAAGGCACTAGCAAAAAAATAAGGCCTCAGGAATAGATGTGATGCAAATTGAAATGTTTCAACTAACAGATGCAGCTCTGAATGTGCTCACCAGTCTTTACCAGGAAATTTGGAAGACAGCTACTTGGCTTATTAACTGGGAGAGATCCATATTTGTTCCCATTCCCAAGGAAGGTGATCCAACAGAATGTGGAAATTATCACACAATATCATTAACATAACACACGAGCAAAATATTGCAGAATATCATTAAAAAATGGCTAGAACAGTACATGAACAGAGAAATGCCAGAAGTTCAAGCATAGGCCTTGGAACCAAGGATATCATTGGTGTTGTAAAAGTCTGGCTGAAAGCAGAAAATATATTCCAATAGTGCTTTCAAAATTAAATGAATATATCCAAGCACTTTTTAAAGAATTTTGTCTAATTTTCTAAATAGTAAAAGAAAATTATTCTATAGAATTACAAGGCTGTAAACCATTACTAAAGCAGAGGGTCACATTTTCTCTGACAGACTGGTAATTTCCAACTACCAGTCTTTGGGTGGTTGTTGTTGTTATGTGTCAAGTTGCTTATGACTCATAGCAACCCTATGTACAACGGCTCTGTGTTGAACCAATATCACTGTCTCTGATACACCTACTGCCAATAACCCAGTCACTGAGTCAACTCATCTTAACTGTTCCTCCACCCTTCTCCAGGGAATGGCAACATGCCTAAAGTATGTGAGACAAAGCTTCAAAATCTCTGCTTCCAAGAAGAAACTTGGTTTCACACTCTCCAATACAGACCTGTTTGTTCATTTAGCAGTCCATATTCAATACTCTTCTGCAGCACCATAACACTAAGACATTGATTGTTCTTCTATAATCTTTAGTAATTGTTCAGTTCTCTGATGCATAGTAAGTAATTGCAAAAATTATGGCTTGGATTAGGTACACCTTAGTTTATAGACTAACATCATCACTTTTCAGTACTCTGAAGAAGTCCATGACAGCAGATTTTCCCAGTGCAATTCATCTTTTGATTTCCTGACTGCTAGTGCCAAGAGTGTTGATTGTGGAACCAAGCAAGCTGAAGCTGTTGATAATCTTCATGTCTTCTCTACCTATCATGATGTTGCCAATTGGCCCAGTGGTGAGAATCTTTATTTTCTTTATGTTGAACTTCAATCCATATCGAAGGCTGTAGTCCTTGACCTTCTGGCAGCAAACACCTCAGGTCCTCCTCAGTTTTGACAAGCAAGTCTGTATCATTTGAATAACTCAAGTTGTTTATGAGTCTTCTTCCAATCCTGATGCCATATTACTCCTCATAGAGTCCAGTCCCCTGGATGATCTCTACCACTTTTAGATTGAAAAGGTATGGAGATAGGATTCATTCCTGGCATCCTTTCCAGATTTTGAACCAAGCCTTAGAGTTGCTGTACATCACAGACAACTAAACGGCACATAACAGCAACATACTATATTGGTTGTTTTTTAATTTATGTAAGCCTCTTGTTTAGAGTCAACAGGACCTTTGGGAGGACCTTTGTATTTAAAGTCGGTTGTTATTATCTTTTTGAGGAACAATTTTTTAAGTGGTACAGCACTCTTCTGTAAATATGCTGTACTGAGGTAACCTAGGGTTGCTGTGATGCTGAAACTTGTGTCATTGGGGCTTCAAATGCCATACTGGTTACCCATGATGGACAGTGTTTGGTGGAGTTATTATTATTGTTGTTGATTGCCTTTGAGTCAAGCACGAGTCATAGTGACCCTATCAACAAAAGGTCTGAAGTCCCTCTACAACTATCAACATTTATCAAAGTTCATGGAGTTTCTGAAGGCATGTTGTTTAGGAAGTGAATGCCACTCCTGCTTTCAAACCTGTCATAGAATGTTATTGGTTGAGTCGCCTACACTGCATAGCTACCCTGTGTACAGCAGCTCTAAACCCTTCCCTGTGGAATGTAGAATATAGAATATATATAAACTCTGGTGGCCTAGTGAATAAGAAATTGCACTGTCATCCCAGAAAGCAGTTTGAATCTAATACTTCTCCATGGCAACAAGCCAGTTAGTCTTTTCCAGTGTAATTTACAGCCTCTGAAAACCCATTGGAAGGTTGTGTGTGTGTGTGTGTGTGTGTGTGTGTGTGTGTGTAAATACATGTTTTTTTAAAAATCCCACACAAATAACTTAGCCTCATTGCCATCAAATAAGAATCGACTTAGAGCTGACCTTTCAGCAGGTTTTCAGTGGCTATAACTCAAACAAGAATAGCTTGATCATCTTTTTTTATTTTTCTATTAGGAGCTGAGGGATTCAAGCAGCTTTCCTTTAGGCTGACATTGCAATTCCTAATCTAGACCATCATATATGTTGTTGTTGTTGTTGTTAGGTGCCATTGAGTACGACTCATAATGACTCTATGAACAAAAGATCTGAACATCCTGCGCCATCCTCTCACTTTCTGATGCACAAGAACCCATTACAGCAGTAACCATGTCAATCTAGGTAGATTGAGGGTCTTCCTCTCCTTCATGACACTCCACTCTTTTCAACATCATTTTCTTCTCTAACGAATAGCCCCTCCTAACAATATGTCCACAATATATGAGGTGAAGCCTCATCATTCTTGCCTCCAAAACGTATTCCAGCTGCACCCTCTCCAAGTCATATCTGTTCCTTCTCTTAGCTGTCCATGGGATGTTCAATGCTCTTCTCCAACACTACAGCTCAAAGGCATCTATTCTTTTTTCTGTCATCATTATTCACTGTCCAGCTCTCATATGTATATGGATACATATGTAATGGTCCAGTCTTACATGATGGAAAGTCAATATTTACTTTCACGTCTTTGAGACCCTCTCTTTTCCTCTATGGCTTCTCCTGACCCCCATAGATGACATTACTACTGCTCAGCCAGCAGCATCAGAAGAGTTCCAGACTTGCATCTAAACAATTCGTTAAACCGAACTGCTGTGAGGGTAACTGCACATGGGGTTAAGCGGACAGGGCCCCCTGTGCATGGGACAGGCTCTGTTTTGTGCCTGGGGTAGGTTTCTGCTGCTGCCCCGGACTCTGTGTCCTCTACTGTTTTAGCTGGTGCTGTCCTAAGTACCTTATAGGGCTCAGACCACTCCCTACTCCTGCTTTACTGTGAGTAGGCACTGTATCTGCTCTTCATCCCAGGACTCTTCCTCCTGCAGCAGCCAGGGTTTCTGCTGCTTGTGGTGTTGGTCCCAGGAACTCTTCACTCCCTATCTGAACCCCAATCCCCTTCCTCTTATTCATGGACTTCCCTCTCTGAATCAGAAACAAAAGACCAAATCAACAAATCTTCAAAAAGGTTCTCTACTTCACACTATGTTCCACTTATGCAATAAGTGCTACAACACAGTTTTGTGTGTGTGTGTGTGTGTGTGTGTGTGTGTGAGAGAGAGAGAGAGAGAGAGAGAGAGATTGTGTGTTTGTGTGTGAGAGAATTTCACAGGATAGATCAAAACCAAGGCCACTCCACTGAGTTCATTCCTACTAGAGAGAGAGAGAGAGAGATTGTGTGTTTGTGTGTGAGAGAATTTCACAGGATAGATCAAAACCAAGGCCACTCCACTGAGTTCATTCCTACTTGTAGTGACCCTATAATACAGGGGACATGGTTCTGGAAGGTTTTCTAGGCTGCAACTCTTAGAAGACCCACCTTGTTGTCTTTTTCCCTAGAGAGACTGGTGGGTTTGAAAGGCCAACTTTGCTATCAGCAGTTAAGCACTTGATCAAAGCACCTCTAGAGTTCTTTTCAACAGCATTAAATATGCAAATTTGTAGAAAATACTCCCCAGTTGTATCAAACAAACAAAACTCTCTGCTTCTTGCATTCACTTTGTCACTTTGGGTTAAGGAATCCAAAGAGGAGATTTCTCGTTTAAGAAGTAGGCATTGCAAAGTGGACTAGGGAGCCGGAGGAACAGGGAAAGAAAAAAATGTACAGCAGTAAATGAATAAAAATTTAAAAAAAATATTATGACTGTGGGGAATTAACTTCTAGAAAGCTTATGAATTCTTCCTGAATGATAAGAGAGTGTACGTGTTCTATTTGAAGAAGAGCAAAAGAAAGTGGTACAAGCAAGGAGGCACAGAACTTTGAATCACACTGTGCATGTTCTTAGTTTAGTCAGACAAACTAATTGGTTGAGAAACACCTTTCCCAGTAATCACCAGTCCAGCCTCGTCTTTTAAAAGTACCTCATCTTTTAAAAGTAATATGCACTCAGACAGTTCTTGCTGGCTTTCATCCTTCTTGGTTTTCATCCTTGACAATTTGCTGCTATTCCTCACAGGCACCTTTCTGTTGCACTGTTTCTGACACAGTTGTTTCCTTACTTCCCAAAAGCACACACTACGGTGCTACCTGGAATTCGCAGGACATCCGACTATGGGAAAGTGCCCACACTCAAGCTAGAAGTCAACTACCTATTTCTATGGGATTTTCTACCAGTGATTCGTTGAATATTCAGCGGGATTTGAACAAGCAGTGTAGCACTGGCATTGTCTCTCAAAGGCTTACAGGGCCTCCATTGATAGCAGAGAATGTGTTCAATATGAAATAGCACTTCCTTTAGCTGCAAGGAGAATTCAAATGCTCTTTATAATCATTCTTGAATTGAGGTCCTTTAAAGTGGAACCTTTTAGAATGTGACAAGATTCCAGGAGATTAGAGGTTGGGAACTGTGGAAAATCACTTGGAGCAATTTTTACCATTAGAAATATAAGCTTTGTGTATGGCCGTAGGAAAGATGTAAACATGAGTAAGATGTATTGGATCCTCTTCCATTTAAATAGTCCTGGAAGTAGAATAGGCTAAACCTCCTGAGGGTTGGATTTAAAAGAACAAATCAAACCACCAAACCTATGAACAGTGAAAAGAATGAAAATTCACTTTCAGCTTATATGTCGAAGGAACTATTTGAGCTGAGATTTTCCTTTTTTTTAAGAGAATTTTAAAAAGCTTGCTTCTTAATTTGCATCAATATATTTTCTAGAAACCCTATAATGCAACATTATATCCATTTGGGTTTCTGTCTGTTGCAAGTGACAGAAAACTCTAACCTGGTTTAATAAAAAAAGCGACTTGGTTTGTGTAACGGAGACAACATCCCAGGGTGAACTGACTCCAGGCAAGACTTGATGCCAAGACTCAAATGTAACACCAAGGTTTAGTTTCTCCCCACACCCAAACACTTATTTCTGTCTTTCATTAACTTCAATCTCAGAAAGGCTGTCACAAAAAACTCCCCAAATGATGTAATCTTAAAACATAGTACTTCCAGAATTCTATTCTTCTGGACTCTAATCAGTAGAAAGAAATTCCAAGTAAAATTCTTGAGTTCACAGAGACTAGACAAACCAAGATCAATATCCATCGCTGTACCTATTGTTCAAGCTAATGGAATGTACTGTATAAACAGTTTTAGCTTAGGTGGGAGAGCTGGGAGGCCATGAGTAGAGTTTTAGTCTAGCTGAGTGATGGCGCCCATGGTTAAACCATTAGGTTTAACCTAAGCGCAAAGGCTACAAGTTGAGAAACGATGCTTCCACTATGTGTTCTCTTTCTCTCTCTCTCTCTCTCTCTCTCTCTCTCTCTCTCTATATATATATATATATATA
>NW_006399789.1:14600807-14613585 GCF_000299155.1 Elephantulus edwardii
ACTCTCAATACTCTTCTCCAGCACCACAGCTCAAAGGCATTAATTGTCCTTCTATCCTCCTTAGTCATTGTCCAACTCTCTGATGTATAATAAGGGATTGAAAAGACCATGGCCTGTATCAGATGTACCTTAGTCTCCAGAGAGACACCATTGCTCTTCAGTACTTTGGAGGGGTCCCTAACAGCAGACATTCCCATGGCAATATGTCTTTTAATTTCCTGGCTACTGGTGACTAGAGTGTTGACTGTTAAGTCAAGCAAACTAAAGCTGTGAACAATCTCAATCTCTTCACCATCCGTCCTGATGCTGCCAATTGGTCCAGTGGTGAGAATCTCTGTCTTCTTGACATTGAGCCCCAATCCATATTGGAGCCTGCAGTCCTTGACCCTCTGTAGCAAGCGCTTCAGGTCCTCCTCACTTTCAGCATGCAGGGTTGTGTCATCTGCGTATCACAGATTATTGATACATCTTTCACCAATCTTGACCCCACATTCCTCCTCATAGAGCCAGCCTCCTGTATAATCTGTTCTGCATACAGGTATGGAGACAGGACACATTCCTGGCGTACGCCCTTCCCACTTTTGAACCATGCAGTGTTTCCTTGCTCTGTTATGACTGACGACTGCATCTTGGTCCAAGTATAGGTTTCGCATTAGCACAATCAAGTGTTCTGGGATTCCCTTTCTTCTCAGAGTCAGCCACAGTTTGTTATGATCCACACAGTCAAACGCCTTTGCATAGTCAATGAAACACAGATAGACATTCCTCTGGTATTCCCTGCTTTCAGCTATATATCTCGATGGTGAGTTCAGAACCAACTCATAGCTGACCTTCCAGCAAGCTATCAGACTGCTGAACCACATGAGAGGAACTTGTCCATCTTTTTCCCATGGATGAACTGATTCAAGTTGTTAGCTTTTGAATTGGCAGCACAAGAAACTGAAAATTTTTTCTAAAAGTTGTGATTGCAAATAGTCTTATGTCTTTTCCACTCTGCTACTGTAGCTCAAAAACCACCACAGATACTGCATCAATGAATAGACATAGGTCTGTTCCAATAAAACTGTATTTAAAAACAGAGTTAAAAATCAGATGACCTAGATTTGGTCTACAGGCTATAGTGTACCAACCCTTGCTCTAGTAGTTATTAGGATGAAATACACATCACAAAAATAGAAACAGATGCCTATTACTTTTATGTTGCTGTGTACAGTCCAGTTGAACCAACTCATAGCTGACCCTCCAGTGCATTTTCAGAAGCAGTAAATCACATGGGAGGAGACAACTGCACATCCTTCTCCCATGAATCGGCTGGTGGATTTGAACCACATGCCTTTGGGATTGTGGTTCAGCTTCTTACAATAAGCCACAAAGCTCCCGAAGACATTTACGTTACTGTTGTTGTGTTCCGCGGAGTCAAAACTGATCCATAGTTGACCCTCCGGTGGGTTTCAGAGGCACAGAAAGAGATTGCCCATCTTTCTCCTTAGAGCAGCTGATCCATTTGAACTGGGTGCCTTTGGGATTGAAGTGCAGCTTTTTGCCACTAGCCCCTAAAGCTCCCTAGCACAACACAACTATACTGTCTTCTCTGACCTTTTACAACTTCCTGTTTAGAATAAGAACCATATATAAAAGTTTATCTAACATCAGTAATATGGTCTATCGCATATCTAGGGAGCTCTTGCTCAAACTTAGAACCTGAAAGGTGACAATCTTCATGGGAGAAATCTTGTAGGTGGGGGCAATCTCGGAGACAGATAGATGGCTTGCTTCTAAGTATTTTTGTAAACTGTGAGATTTCATCTCCCCAAAGCCACCGGTTGATTTCTACTCATAATGGAAGACTATAACTGCCCTATGGATTTCGCAAGGAAGCAGGCTGTCACAAACTCTGTCCCTTAGAATGGCTAGTGATCAAGACATTGACCTTTTGGTTAGCAGCTGAGAGCTTTGTCCACTTCACCACCAGGGCCAACTATTCCTTTTTCCACTGGGAAAGATTGCTTCTCTCTTAAGTCTTTCCTATGTCATGTAATGGCGCTACCCTCTTTCAGTACTCTTCTTTCCCCCATCCCATGTCTCACAATCTCTTAGTAAACTCTATATCCAAACACATACTGAATCTGATCACTTCTCCCTACTGCCACCACCACACATTTAGTCCTTGGAACCATTGCCCCTCAACCGAACTTCTTCAAGAGGTTTCACACTGTTCCGCTTCCTTTTCTTTGTCCCTTTATTGTCCTTCCTTTCTAATCAGTGATGAGAGTGATATCCAAATGTAAATCCTCCTATGATTTCTCATTATGTTAAATAGAAAATCTAAACTCCCTAGAGGATTGTGAAAGGCCCTCATTCTTTAGCTTTCTTCAATCTTACAACTACTGCTTATGCATAGGAATGCTGAATAATAAATAAGGAAGACCAAAGAGAGACTGGCGCCTTTGAGCTGTAGGTTGATGAAGAGTACTGAATATACTGACTGTCAAAAGAATGAACAAATCTTTCTTGGAGGAAGTGCAGTTAGGGTGCTTTTTAGAGGCAAAGATGCAAACCTTTGCCCTATATTCTTTGGGCATGTCAGTAGGAAGTGCCAGCCCTTGGAATGAGACATCAGTCTAGGACAAGCAGAACACTGGCATAAGAGAGGAAGACCCTCAATGAAATGGATTGACACAGTGACTGCAAAAATGGACGTAAACCTGACAGACTGAAAACTATATGCATCATAGTTGACTAGACAGCATCTAACAACATTAGAGCCTCATCACATAATGCTATTCTCTTTTTATTTCCAGCGATAATGCCTTCTCACTGTTTCTCCAATGATCTAAGTTCGATCATGTCTCAGAATAGCGAGAATTTCTCTTCTCTCTCACTCAGTGCCATCATGTGTTTGTGAATCATATGTTCTGACCTTTCATCAGGCTTTTGAGGCTGTAAATAATGGCATGAGGAGGAGATTGGTCATCTTTCTCCTGTGTAGCAGCTGGCAGGTTCATACTGCCAAAGACGTAGGCTCTCGGCTTGTAGCAAAACGTCCTTTGGACTACACCAAAGGGTCGCTATAAGGGTCGCTATGACTCACAGGGGAGCTCTCTTATGCTTTACACCTGGAGAAATTTTCTCTTATGAATGCTAAATACAAACATGCGGGACGTTGTCTTTCTAAGGACAGTTAAGTAAACTTTCTAAATAAGGTTAAAAATTAACAATCAATAAATTAAAAGTTAAACTTGAAACAAGAAGAGCAAATGCCTTACTCATTACTACTTTGCTATAATTTAATGAAAAGTTATTTTGAGTCAAGATACTTCCTTTATTTAGAGCTCGAGAATAGATTCACACCACCACTGATAAACAAATTGTATGCTAAATCAGTTGTTGGGAATTTAGCTGATTTATTTAATGCTGGTTTTCTAAGAAATGCAGAAGGTACCTTGAAAAGAATTCCTAAGACTAGTCATGTTGGCAGCAAAGAATATTTTACACTCATAAATCAAAGACACAAAAATGCCTACGTCAGTAAATCCCAGGAGATGTCATTAAGGACAAACAAGTAATTTTATTTTATTGGTCATTCAATATCTCCATGACTGCAATCCCAGAATCCTAACATAAAACTTTATGACAGGATAAAATGGGCAGCAAAAGGATTAGCTTTTTGTGAACTAATTTTTCTCTAAAATGTGAATTAATATAAAGTACAGAGCCCTGGTGTGTTGGAGACAGTGAGACTGGGTCAGGACAGGGCAGGATTCAGAGCTATTGTATTAGCGTCACTATGACTCACAGGTAACACTACGGCACACAACAACAACAGAGCCCTGGTGAGTTTAATACGAAGTGAGTTAATATAAAGTATTAGCCCTGGTGGCCTAGTGGTAAGGAGTTGCTCTACCAACCCACCTTGGAGAAAGATGGGCAATCTCCTCCCATTCAATTCACTGCTTCTGGAAGCCCATTAAGGGGCCAGCTACGAGTTGCTTTTGGTGCAATAATACATAACAACCCTCTTCTGAGGATAATAGGGTGTGGTGCTTTTCTTTACTGCTGATCCTTTCTTTTAAATTCGATCAGTGAAAGAATAACTTCATCATTTGGTAAAGTATTTCTCCTAAACACTTAATGTAATCAGCTTTCTCAAAGTAACAAACAACCCTAAAATATTAGTGACTTGTACCAATGAACATCTGTTTCTTTCACAAGTACATGAGCGGCTATAGCTCAGCAAGGTTGAACTAAAGGAAAAGAGCAAGAGGTGAGGTGAAATCACACAAACTCCCTTAATGCTTGAATAAAGCACTCACACTCTCATAGATTAACACAGGTCACAAGGTTAAATTGACATAGGACATGCGTTCTTCCACTTAGGCTGCCCTGTAAACGACACAGCATTGGTGGTGGTTGTGTGTTAGGAGCCATCAAGTAGACTACCCCTTACAGTATCGGTTGTTGTGTTGTTATGTAGGTGTCATGGAGTCAGAACTCACTTGACTTTCCAATGAGTTTTCAAAGACTATATATTACACAGAGGAGATTTGTTCATCTTTCTCCCATGCACAGCTTGCTGATTGAAACTGCCTGCTCTTGGGTTGACAGCACAACTCCTTACCAGCTAGGCCATCTGAGCTCATTCATATATATAGTTATTATTGGTGCTGTCGAGTCAATGAATGTCAACTCTCTATCAATCTATCTATCATCTATCTATCTGTCTATCTATCTATCTATCTATCTATCTATCTATCTATCTATCTGAATTACATGTAATATGAATTACCTCTCTACAATCACCTAAATCATTTCCTTTGCTGCTATTGCTCTTTATAAAGGAAATGATTCAGGTGATTGTAGAAAGGCTGGTAAGTCTCATGAGAGGAGATTATCCACCTTCTGTAGGTTCAAACCACTTACTTTTGGATTGGCAGCACAACTCCTTACCACTAGGTCACAAGAGTATTTTTGCCATTGTTAAGTACCGTTAAGTTGACTGCAACTCATAGGAGCCGTGGATCTGAACCTTGCCAATCCTAAATAAAGGATATCCTCTTTATTGCCAGCACACTAACTTAGAGTGAGCCTAGGAACGGAAGACCTGAAAACTGCCCTACCCTGTGACATCCTCATGGTCTCCAACATGCTTGAATCCATCAGTCACTGTGTCAATCCATCTCATTAAGGATCTCCCCCTCCTGGGTCAAGCATGCACTTTTTGTGTGTGTGACATCTTTTTTTTTAATTTTATTTTATTAATTTTAATGAATGTTTACAGAGATTTTGGATTTCCATTCATTCATTGTTACATTTTTCTCCCTGCCCACCCCGCCCATCCCTAGTTCACTCTTCTCTTTGAAAAATAAAAGAAAAATTCTTTCATTGGTACACAATCCCCCTCCCACTTCCCACCAAGTACACTCCACTATGCAGCCTTCATTCTGGACTCTTGTCATAACCATAATAACTAAACATATATCACTTTTTTTAATTTATTTATATTAGTTTATTTACAAAATTCGAATACATACTTTTAAATGTTCTCTTCCTCATCTGTTTCAATGCAGTATACATAATTTATCCAGTTTTTCTCACTCTCACCCCAACCCTCACATCAGTCCCATTCTACAGTAGTGGGATCATGCAGTATTTGTCCTTTTGTGACTGAAATATTTCACTCAGCATAATATTCTCCAGGCTCACCCATTTTGAATAATATTGCATGAGTTCCTTGTTTTTTAATGCAGCATAGTATTCCATTGTGCGAATATACCACAGCTTCTCTAGCCATTCGTTTGTTGATGGGCACTTAGGTTGTTTCCAACTCCTTGCTATTGTGAACAAAGCTGCAATAAACATGGGTGTGCATCTATCTGCCTTGGTGACAGTTTTGGTTTCTTTAGGGTATGTTCCCAGTAGAGGAATTGCTGCGTCAAATGGTATTTATATTTGAAACTTTTTGAGCAAGCACAATACAGCCTTCCATAGTGGTTGTACCATTTTACACTCCCACCAACAGTGAATAAGGGTTCCAGTTTCT
This sequence comes from Elephantulus edwardii, assembly GCF_000299155.1. Taxonomy (NCBI): domain Eukaryota; kingdom Metazoa; phylum Chordata; class Mammalia; order Macroscelidea; family Macroscelididae; genus Elephantulus; species Elephantulus edwardii. The sequence goes on from NW_006399789.1 coordinate 14,606,848, forward strand.
CCACAAGCTCGCCAGCGTTTGTTGTTTGCTACTCTGTTAAATTTTGCTATTCTTGCTGGGGTAAGATGATATCTCATAATTGTTTTGATTTGCATCTCTCTTAGAGCTAAGGATTTTGAACATTTCTTCATGTGCTCGTTTGCCATCTGAATGTCTTCTTTGGTGAAGTGTCTGTTCACATCCTGGAGCATACACTTTTTAAGGTATGATGCCCCTTCTTAAAGTATTGATCTCTTCTATCAACATGTCCAAAGAGTGTCAGATAAAGTTTCATTATCTTTGCCTCCAAGGAGCACCCTGGTTGTACAGTTTTCAAAACATACTTGTGTGTCCTTTTGACAGTCCAGGGGATAATCATACTCTTCTCCAGCACCACAACGTTAAGGCATCAATTCTTCTGTAAGCCACAAGAGTGGAATTCCTTAATTATCTTACAAGGTAAAGATGAAACAATGGGAAATAATGTAAGCGTTCACAAGACTCAACTTAGTCAAGCACCTTAAGGGTACCCTAGACTACATTAGCTTTTATAATTCAACTTATGAAACCTCCTAAATGATAAACTCCTGAATTAAATTGCTTGTCCCATATTCTGTTCATCTTTTAAATTCTATTCTCCCACAGGATGCAAGGATTTAATACTTCTCCCCTATTTCTTAGCCAAGACTACCAAGCCCCTAGGCATTTATCTACAAACCAAGGCTTAATAGTTTCATTGTCTTAGAAATCTCTGCATGTGTGAATAAATGGAAGCTACGAAAGTCTAATGAAGTAATCAAAATTCTCAGTGTTGAGAATGTTAACTGAAAACGTTGGAGGTTCAAGTCTACTTACAGACCTTCAGAAGAAAAGGCGAGTGATCTACTTCTGGAAAACTCAGCCATTAAGACCCCTCTGGATCATAGCCCTGCTCAGCACACAAGTCTCTATGAATCAGATGCAGTCCTTATTAACTGGTGAGGGGATGAATTGATATCTTCAGGATGTGAATTCAACTAGCTTTCTCCCTCACAGCATGTTGCCTCCTGTGTGAAGTTAACCTCACCCAGGACAAAGGCCCAGTGTGAGTTGGGTGGGAAATAGTTTACAGAGTGAAGACTTTTGTAGAACTTGGGTACTTTAATTACAGAGGTTTCACTCTACACCATACATCGTTTAAGTACAATTGAGTAATCTTCAGGTCAAGGTGACTTTACTTAGACTTTAAATAGAACAAACACTGGTTAGTTTTGTGCCACCTTCACCATTGCGCTGTTTGAACCCATCCTTGCAGCCACTGTGCCAATCCATCTCCATGAGGGTCTTCACGTTCTCATTAAACTTCAATTTTAAAATAAAACTTCCTTCTCCAAGGATTGATCTCTCCCGGTAACATGTCCAGTGTACGCAGGATGAAGTCTTCCAACCCTTGCTTCTTAGGAGCATTCTGGCTGTTCTTCCAGAACAGATTTGTTTGTTCTTCTGGTAGCTTACTGTCTGAAATACATCAAGACAAACCCTAAAGCCCACATTAAGTATCATTTTTGGCTGTAAATCCCTTTGAAAGTATGTTTATCATTTTGCTTTTAAAATTCTTTGGCCACAAGTTAGCATTTAATTTATAGCTGGCTATGATTTGTCAGCCATCATCATGCATACTGAAAAAATCAAACCAAGAAATTCCAACTTCCCAAATTACTTTTCTATGCAGTGCAATTAGCATACATATTAAAATTGGCCATTAATACAATTGGCATGGTGCTATTTTGTAGTTCTTAACTAAGCATTCATTACTTGCAATTTCATAGGAGTTTTTAAATATTCTTTTAAGCCTGTACATATTTGTTCCAGCAGTCAGATATTTTCATGGGATTCTGAAAAGCTCATAGGCTCCAGGATCTTTGCCTATCCTGCCCAATGGATAAAGTAACACTGGCAATTTTTCCAGAATGCTTTTGAGTTAGAAAAAGATCTCATCTTCACAATGGAACCCAGAAACAGTACTTTAAGAACAGATTAAAATCAAGTGTTGGCCATTGCCCAGCTGTATAATTACTACCAAGGACACAGAAAAAAAAATATTTGTTTTTTGAGTTGTTTGGTTTTTTTCTTTTTTGGTGGAAGATCTATCAACAATCTGCGTTATGAAGATGACACAACCCTGCTTGCTGAAACTGAAGAGGACCTGAAGCGCTTGCTGCTGAGGGTCAAGGACTGCAGCCTCCAACATGGATTGAGGCTCAATGTCAAGAAGACAAAGATTCTCACCACTGGACCAATTGGCAGCATCAGGATGGATGGTGAAGAGATTGAGATTGTTCACAGCTTTAGTTTGCTTGGCTCCATAGTCAACACTCTCAGCACCAGCAGTCAGGAAATTAAAAGATGTATTGAGATGGGCAAAATCTGCTGTTAGGGACCTCTCTAATGTACTGAAGAGCAATGGTGTGTCTCTGGAGACTAAGGTGTGTCTGGTACAGGCCACGGTCTTTACAATTACTTGTTATGCATCAGAGAGCTGGACAATGACCAGGGAAGATAGAAGGAGAATTGATGCTTTTGAGTTTTGGTGCTGGAGAAGAGTGTTGAGGGTACCATGGACTGGTAAGAAAACAAACAGATTCATACTGGAGAGGATGGGCTACTCCTTGGAGACAAGGATTCTGAGGCTTCGTCTGACATACTTTGGTCATGTTGTAAGGAGAGACCGGTCCTTGGAGAAGGACATCATGCTTGGTAGGGTGGAGGGCAGGCACAGGAGGGGAGGAATGCCTCTGGGAGGTGGATTGATTCGGTTACTGGGGCAATTGGGATAAATGAGTCAGAGACAATGAGATTGGCATAGGACAGAGCAGAGTTTAGAGCTGTTGTACATAGGGTGGCTATGAGTAGCAAGCGACTCAACGGCACACAACAACAACAACATATATATACTGATTTATTTACAAAGTTTGAATGCATTATTTTTCACACAAGATCTTTTTGTGGGACAACACAAAAGCCTAAGGAACAGGAGGAAAGGTGAGGAAAGGTGGAAGGACTTATAAACAGTAAAATGACTGGAGGGAGTTTCAGTGAAGGTTAGAGATATAGAAGGGTTGATCATTTCCTGTTTTCTTCATTAGAGAATTTGAGGACAAGACACCTTCTCAAGCTGTTAAGCAGCTTGTTATTTGTGGGATGCAAGTTATTAAGCACTTGACTACTTACTCAAAGGTCAGCAATTTGAGCTTACCTCGTTAGTGGCACTTTAGAAAGAAGTTCTGATCATCTGTTTCTAACATGCCACAGCCTTGACAACCCATGAAACACAGTTCTTTTCTACAACACATGGATCCGTCATGGGTCAGAATGTGTTTGATAGCAATGTGTCAATGTATGCTCACAACAAAGAAATAATACCACAGAAGAAAAGTAGATAATCTGCTTTTTTCAGGTATAAATTTTCTGAACTCTAAATACAGATCTGCAGTTCTTTGAAAATCTACCACCCATTCAAAAACCAAAAATTTTAAAAATTTGAAGTGTTTATATTTTACATTGGTTACATGTGTTTAAATACAATATTGTATTGAAGTTAAATAAAAGATATAGTTGATTCTTTTATTATGTAACATTCATGTATTAAATGTTCATATAATGTTAAAATCTTTTATGACTATGTTAAATTATATTTGAAGTTAAGTAAGCTCAACATTAATATTTTCTTTATACAATACATCATTGTTAAGCAGCTAAGAGAATAAACTAATATATCTGAAATGTATTAATATATCATTACCTTAACATTAACTTTTAAAAATTTTAATGTGATTCCTGGGGAAAATGTATTTAAATGAAATGCATTTTGTTTTTCTGTTGGGTCGTTTTTCTATGCCCTCAAGTCTGCTACAAGTTGGAGCAACCCTATGTGCAATGGCTCTGAATCTTGCCCTATCCTGCGCCACCGTCACTATCTCCATACACACCTTAATCCACTGTGATCGTCACTGTCAATTCTCCCTGCCAGTCTTCCTCTCTCATGTTGACCCTCCACCTTTCCAAGCACAGTGTCCCTCTCCAAGGACTGGCCCTTACTAACAATAATCCCAAAGTATTTGAAATGCAGTTCACCCTAATTTCACTTTCTCTAGGACAGACCTGTTTGTTATCATAGCAGTCCCTAGAATATTGCATAGTTTTCTTCAACACCATAACTTAACAACACCAAAATTGTCCAACCTTCAAGTGATAGCAAGAAATTGAGAAAAGCACATCTTAGCTCAGGCACAGCTTAGTTTTTAAACTAACATTGTTGCTCTTTTGTATTCTAAATAGGTCCCTGACAGTAGATTTCCCAATGCAATTCGTCTTTTGATTTCTTGACTGTTGGCACTAAGGGTGTTGATTCGGGGTTCAAGCAAGATTAAATCATTTACAAGTTCAATATATGTTCTATCTATCATGATTTTGCCTGTTGGCCTGGTGATTAAGACGGCTGCTTTCTTGATGTTAGATATAATTGGTATTAATGGTGTTGATCCTTATTATCTGCAGCAAACACTGCAGGTCCTCACTTTCAGAGAGTAAAGTTGTATCATCTATATAATACAGGTTGTTTCTGGGTCTTCTTCTGATCCTGATACTACATTCTTTTTAATAAAGCTCAGCTTCTTGAGTGATCTTCTCAACATAAAGGTTGAGTAGGTGTAGAAAAGGTATACAGCCCCGATGCACACGTTTCTTGATTTTAAGCCATTCTTTGTTCATGCAACTGATTCTTGACCTCGGTATAGGTTTCACAAGAGCACAATTAAGTGTGCTCTTGGGTGTTTTATTGGGTAGCTTTGCTTTATTTCACATTCTGGTGCATATCCTTCTAGATTTTCAACATATATCTCACTATGTTTATATACACACATACACACACACACACACACAAACAAACACACACACACACACATACACATCTAAAAGGATATACAAACTCAAATTCATCACCATTGAGTTGGAATCCACTCATAGCTAACCCTTTGTTGGGTTTTTGAGGCTATAAATCACATGAGAAGAGATTGCTCATCTTTCTCCCAAAGAGACATTGGTAGGTTACCATGGCCTTTGGGTTAGCAGTACAAATTCCTAAAAGTAAATCATCAGAGTTCCCTATATGCTTGTTGTTGTTGTTGATTGCCTTCAAGTCGAGCATGCCTCATAGCGACCCTATGAATAAAAAGTCCTAAAGCTCCTGAATAACTAATGAAATTTATCAAAGTTCATAGGGTTTCTGGAGGCACGTTGTTTAGGAAGTGGATGCCACTCCTGCTTCCAAAATATGCATGTACTTTTTTTAATTGAAGGATATTTTATGTACTATTGTTTGCTGTTGAGTTGTAACTGGCCCGTAGCTGATTTTCACAGACAGTAAATTACATGGGAGGAGATTGTCTATCCTTCTCCCGTGGAGCAGCTGGTGGATTTGAACCATAAGGCTTTGGGATTAAGGCTTTGGGATTGCAGCACAGCTTCTTACCTCAAGGTCATCTGAGATCCCTATGTAGTAGTGGTAGTAATAGTATGTGTGTGTAGTATTGTGTATTGTCGAATCAGAACTGACCCATAGCTGACCCTCCAGCCGATTTTCAGAGGCAATAAATCATACAGGAGGAGACTGCCAATCTTTTTCCAGTGGAGCAACTGGTGGATTTGAACCATGTGCCTTTAAGATTGCAGCACAGAATTTTACCATTAGGCCACCAGAGTGCCCTTACTCGCCGTCTTTTATTCTGAACTTTTCACACATCTTTCCACATCAATTTAGTCTTATGAGGTCTAAAATAAAGAAGAGAGTCTTGTTGGTATGAATAATTTATTGTCAAAAAATTATAATAGGTGACTCTCCTTTGATCTTCTCCTAAAATTTTGGAGGCAGAAAGTTGGTGTATAAAGAAACGAGTCTGGCTTCCGGTGGCCGTTTTGAGTCGAAGAGATGGCTAAACACCATCCAGATCTGATTTTTTGCCGCAAGCAGGCTGGTGTGGCCATCGGGAGATTGTGTGAAAAATGTGATGGCAAATGTGTGATCTGTGACTCCTATGTGCGCCCCTGCACCCTGGTGCGCATATGTGATGAATGTAATTACGGCTCTTACCAGGGGCGCTGTGTGATTTGCGGAGGCCCTGGAGTCTCTGATGCCTATTATTGTAAGGAATGCACCATCCAGGAGAAAGATCAAGATGGTTGCCCAAAGATTGTCAATTTGGGGAGTTCTAAGACTGATCTCTTCTACGAACGCAAGAAATACGGCTTCAAAAAGAGGTGATTGACTGATGGTCCCTTCCTCCCCCCATCAAGCTGCTGCAGCTGCCAGAAAAAACACCAGCAGAAAGGAAGTGGAGCCTGAACACCCCCAAACTTGCCTGTTAGTATCCTGACCCCTTTCCTCCTCCTTCCTCACTCCTCACCCCATCATGTAGGAATGGAACGGGATTCCTCCTAGTGCTCTCTACCTGACTTTCTCAGAAATCCATCAATTGTTCATGGTTTGTCTTGAATTAAAGACGAAGCCTCCACTTAGGCGGATACGCTCTCTACATCAGCAGCTTCTGAAATGACGGTATCATTGCTTCCGTTTGAGGAGTCGCCTGTGAGCCTGTCCTCATTAAGACAGTGGAAAACATGCTCTTAAAGCGGCTCTGATGGCAGTTGACCTTGGTGAGGCCGCGTCAGGGTGTGGTGGGGAGCTCGCAGAACAATAAATGTGGGGTTTGATCTTGTAAAAAA
>NW_006399789.1:14613685-14628627 GCF_000299155.1 Elephantulus edwardii
GTGTGGTGGGGAGCTCGCAGAACAATAAATGTGGGGTTTGATCTTGTAAAAAAAAAAAAAAAAGAAACTAGTCTGTTAAATTGGATGTATTTTCATGTATGTGAGTGAAACTTTGGATAAAAGGAATGTTTACAAACTAAAGTTTTCATATTACATTTATCCTAGATATAATAACACAAATAGGTAAGTACATGTTAATAGTATCTCTGGCTTATTTTCCCTTACAAACTTATAATGTAGCCATAAATATGCTTTTTAGGAGATGACTACATAGTTGATAAATTTTACAGTAGCCTCCAACCAACTAGTACAAATTTTACAGTTGACTCTAAGCAGCCAATACAAACAGATCGATGAGACGTGCTGCATTTAAAGTCTTCCAAGAGAAAAGGGAATAATTAAATCTCAAATTAGATTTTTCTTGTATGGGACTTTTCTCCTTAAAGGTCAACTTTTGAAGTTCAAGTAAAACGTAGGCGATCTGGACTTCTCATACATAAGAGAGGGAAGGGTAATCACTATGTTGAATATATGCCTACACACGCTGGCATGGAAAGGCTAAATCACATCACAAATTTCCATATGTCAAAGGGATAGTTAATAGCACCAATATACTCATCAAATAAAAAGGGTCCAGAAAAAATGTTTCCCTGCTAATGCTATTTCTCAGAGAAGTAGTATAATATTAAAGAACTGTAATTTGTTTTAGTGCCTCAAAGACCTACGTTTAATCTTAGATCCACATTTACGAGTTATGTGAGCTCAGACTGTAATTAAATTTCCTAAAACTCCGTTTCTCCATCTGCAAAAAGAATGCCACACTAAATGCTTTATAAATCAATGTGAAGATCAAATCCATTGTTTAACTCAATGGGCTCTTCTAAGTATTAACTGTGGTGGTGTAATTTGTCCTAAGTTGTCCGACTAACCCAAAGGGGGAACTTCTCTGAGAGTTTGAGTCCCCTGCTGGTCCAAGGGAGAAAGTTGGACAGTCTTTTCCTGTGCAATTTAGAGCCTTGGAAAGTCCACTGCAGGGTCAGCTATGGGTCAGTTTTGACTTGACTGCAATGAGTTTGAGTTTCGGGCACGTGTTAAGGAACCCTGATGGTAGTGCAATGGTTAAGTGTTCAGCTGCTGACCTTAATGTCAATGTTTAAAAACCAATAAACCTAGATGATAAAAGACCTAATGATTCACTCCCTGAAAGATTACAGACTAGGAAACTCCACTGGGCAATACTTTTCTGTTCTCAAGTGTCACTAACAATCAACATTGTCTCTATTGCAGACAAAACCCACATATTTTTAGTTGCCATACAATCTATTTCAACTCACATAGATCCCATTCGTAACAGAGAAGAACTATACAGGATTTTCAAAACTATGCTCCTTTGGAAATAGATAACCTGACCTGTCTTCTGAAGCATCTTTGGATAGAGTTTAACTACTGACCTTTTAGCTGGTAGTCACGGACATAACCACTTACATTACAGACAGGAGCCTTTACTAGACACATAGTGGCTGATTTGTGTCTTAAGCACTTGGTAAATGTCTTCCCCCAAAAGAATAAATCTTGATACATTTGTGTTATGGTGTGGGGGATGTCAAAAGACCCAGCAAATCTGTCTTGGAAGAAATGCACCCAGAGCAATGTTTAGAAGCAAGGGTAGTGAGACTTCACTTCACAGACTTTGGGAATGTTATCAGTAGGGACTAGACTCTGGGGAAAGACATCATGGTCAGTAAAACAGAAGGTCAGAACAAAAGAGGAAGACCCTCAGCAAGATGGACTGACAACGTAGCCCCAACAACGGGCTCAAGCCCTGTCGCTGTGGTGAGAATAGTGCATGACCAGACAGTGTTTTGCTCAGTTGTGTAGACTATAACTAAGAAATCAACAAGCACTCTTTCAGAAGTCCCTGTATGGCACAAATGGCTGAATCTTGACCACTAGTCAAAAGCTTGGCAGTGCCCACCTGCCTACCTAGAGGCATCTCAGAAGTCGAGATTAGTGATCTGCTTCCAAAAAGTCCCAGCCTTGAAACTCTTATGGAACATTCCTGCTTTGTGTGCGGCCACCACAGGTCAGAATGTAGTTGTTGTCTTCCTTGTGCACCATCAAGTCAGAACTAACCTGAAGCTGACCCTCCAGTGGTTTTTCAGAGGCAGCGAATCGCTTAGGAGAAGATGGTCCATTTTCTCCCAAAGAGTAGCTGGTGAAATTGAACCATGTACTCTTGGGTTGGCAGCACAATTCCTTACCACTAATGTGAAACCTATACTTGGACCAAGAGGCAGTCATCAGAACAGAGCAGGGAAGCACTGCATGGTTCAAAACTGGGAAGGGTGTAGACCAGGGATGTGTCCTATCTCCATACCTTTTCAACCTGTATGCAGAGCAGATTATCCGGGAGTCTGGGCTCTATGAGGAGAAATGTGAGGTGAAGATTGGTGGAAGATCTATCAACAATCTGCGTTATGAAGATGACACAACCCTGCTTGCTGAAACTGAGGAGGACCTGAAATGCAGTCAAGGACTGCAGCTTTCAGTATGGATTGAGGCTCAATATCAAGATGACAATGATGCTCACCACTGGACCGATTGGCAGCATCAGGATGGATGGTGAAGAGATTGAGATTGTTTACAGCTTTAATTTGCTTGGTTCCACAGTCAACAATCTCAGCACCAGCAGCCAGGAAATAAAAAAAAACGTATTGCGATGGGAAAGTCTGCTGTTGGGGACCTCTCTAGGGTACTGAGGGACAATGGTGTCTCTCTGGAGACTAAGGTGTGCCTGATATAGGCCATGGTCTTTGCAATCACTTGTTATGCATCAGAGAGTTGGGCAATGACTAGGGAGGATAGAAGGAGAATTGATGCCTTTGAGCTGTGGTGTTGGAGAAGAGTATTGAATATACCATGGACTGCCAAGAAAACATAGATTCATCTTGGAGAGGGTTAAACTAGGCTGCTCCTTGGAGGCAAGGATTCTGAAACTTCATTTGACATACTTTGGACATGGTGTAAGGAGGGACCGGTCCTTGGAGAAGGACATCATGCTTGGGAGGGTGGAGGGATGGCACAGTGGGGGAAGACCCTCCATGAGGTGGATTGATTCAGTGGCTGTGGTAATTGGGATAGGTGTGTTGGAGGCAGTGTTTTTGGCACAGAACAGTGCAGAGTTTAGGGCTGTTGTACATAGGGTCACTATGAGTTGCAAGCAACTTGACAGCACATAACAACAACAACAAGCTGCCAGAGCTCCCTCAGAAGCTCAGGATGAGTCTAAATGTAGTGGAAGACAACGTCAAACACTGTAGGAAATGTAGAAGGGCAGGGGCACTTGGGTGCGAAAGGGGCCACTTGGGCTAAACAACTGGCAACAGAGAATCATCAAAGGAGAGGAAGACCCCAAGGAGAGATGCATTGACACAGTGACTTCAGCAATGGGCTCTAGTGTGTCAGAGATGGTGAAGATGGCACAGGATAGGACAAGGTTCAGGGCAGCTCTTTCACAAAAAAGAGCTAAGAGTCACACTTAACTGGAGAGACCCAAACAAGAATAATACTAAAAGGGCTTCAGGATCAGCCACCTTGATAAACAACTGATAAATCTGCATGACCACTGGGACAATTGGCAGCATCATGATGAATGGAGAAGAGATTGAGAATGTCAACAATTTTAGTTTGCTCAGTTCCATGATCAACACTCTTGACACCAGCAGTCAGGAAATCAAAAGATAAATTGCATTGGGAAAGTCTGCTGTCAGGGACCTTTCCAATGTACTAAAGTAGAACAATGATGTCAATCTAGAGACTGAGGTGAGCCTGATCCAAGCCATGGTCTTTGCAATTACACGTTATGCATCAAAAAGTTTGATAATGATTAAAAATGATAAAAGAAGAATTGATGCCTTTGAGTTGTGGTGCTGGAGAAGAGGACTGAACATACTATGGACCGCCAAGACAACAAATAGTTCTGTCCTGGAGAGGGTGAAACCAAGCTGCTCCTTGGAGGCAAGGGTTTTGAAGCTCCGTCTGATATACTTTTGTCATGTTGCCAGTAGGGACTAGTCCTTGGGAAAAAACATCATGCTTGCAAAGGTGGAGGAATGTGCAAGAAGAGAAGACCCTGGATGAGACGAATTGGTTAACTCAGTTACTGGGTGATGTGTCAGAGACAGCGATAGGGCAGGATAGGGTAGAGTTCAGAGCTGTTGTACATAGAATTGTTATGAGTCGCAGGTGATTCAACAGCACATAACAACAACCAGCAAGGACAAAAAAAGGCAGAAGTCACAGGCTCCAGGAATCAGCAGGATCTGTGTTCAACAGTAACACCATGTGGCCATGATTGACACAGCTGTGCTGTAGGATATACGTATGTATTTGTCTCTGTGGTAGACAACTACTCTCCCTGTATTGAAAAACAAAGTACTGAAGAGCAATGATGTCAGTCTGGAGACTAAGGTGCGCCTGATACAGGCCATGGTCTTTGCCATTAGTTGCTATGCATCAGAGAGCTGGACAATAACTAGGGATGATAAGAAGAAGAGTTGATGCTTTTGAGCTGTGGTGCTGGAGAAGAGTATTGAGGGTACCTTGGACTGCTGGGAAAACAAACAGATTCATCCTGGAAAGGGTTAAACCAGGCTGCTCCTTGGAGGCAAGGATTCTGAGGCTTCATCTAACATACTTTGGACATGTTGCAGGGCAATCAGTCCTTGGAGAGGGATGTCATGCTTGGGAGGGTGGAGGGACAGACAGCACAGGAGAGGAAGATTCTTGATAAGGTGGATTGATTCAGTGACTGGTGTAATGGGGATTGGTGTGTCAGAGACAATAAGATTGGTAAGGAGCAGAGTAGAATTTAGGGCTGTTGTATATAAGGTCACTATGAAGTCACAAGAGACTTGACGGCACATAAAAGTGACAATGTAAAGGAATTATTATATGAAAACTAATAATAATTTTTTAAGAAAACCAAAACAAAAGCACAATAAGAATTCTACAAGGCTATCAAAAAATAAGAAATTTTAAATTACAGCTATGATTATAAAATGAATAGAAAAAATATCTTTGAGAAGAAAGGTGGTTTCCAGTTCTAGTAACCAATGGGCTGGTGTTTTAAAACCCACATAAACAGGAGAAAAGAAGCCTTGAATCCAGAAGTTGGAGATGAAAATGCTGTCATCTGTTCCATGCTCCAGCTCCACCCCAAACAAAATCAGAACTGACTTATACTCTCAGGAAAAGAATAGGTTGGAGCAAATTTAGCCCCTTACTCAGAGGAAACAGATTATTTGGTTTGCCTGAATAGACAAAAAATCTCTTCTGTTATTTATAACATGGGTCTACTTGTCACATTTGAAGCTAGGCGTTGCCAATCCAGGAGATAAATAAATACAAGTCCAAGGTCCTAATACATCCAGTATGCTTGACTAAAAGAATTTAAAAAAAAAATCTCTCAGAAAAAGTATGTTCCCAAGTCAGGTAGAAGAAGATTTCCACTAGTTAAAAAAGCTAAATTGAGTTCACAATTATGAATTGTAAATACAAACATGAAAATGTTATGTGAAATAATATAAGGAGAAAATAGAGGAACTCTGGTGGCCTCTGAAAACCCACTGTATGGTCAGAGATGAATTGGTTCCTACTTGCTGGCAATGAGTTTGAGGTTTTGAATTTGAGATTCCCAAGAATTAACAGAATGGGAAGACAGAATGTGAGTTTGGGAGAAGGCTGGAGGTAATAAATGGGATCTCTGAACGAGTGGGAATAGAGTTGCACCACCATCCCAAACCCGGACAGTTCAAACTCTCTCATCAGCTGCTTCTCGGGAGAAAGATAAGCAATCTCCTCCTGTGCAAAAACCAGTGGAAAGGTCAGTTATGAGTCAGTTCTGACTTGATGCAATGAGTTTTTGTTGCTCTCTAGTCAAATAATGAATGACAGGACTTCCTGAGCTCCAGGTCCAGAGGTTTCTGAGATTATACCCAGGCACTTGGAAGAGTAATTGTCATGTTAACAGTGTTCTTTTCCTATTGAAAAGATAAGTTTTTGTTTTATCTCTTTAGATAGGGAATGTGAAGACCTTTTAAATATTTAGTGACCCAAAAAAGTATATGGCAAAAAGAAAAAGTAATAGCAGCAAAATGGAGTCATCTCTAATGTCCTTCAAGAAAGAATTACACTCCCCCACCGCAATTCATCACATACTAAGAAAAACAAAATACCTTGCTTCATTCAGACTAAAATGGAGGTTGGAGTGATTTAGGTGATTTCTTTTCACAAGAAATGGCCACTTCTGACAACACGCTCAACGTATAAGACATGCTGTTTCACCATCTTGCCTCTAACTCTGGTTGCACTTCCTCTAAGACAGATTTGTTTGTTTTGTTGGCAGTCTATGGCATATTCAATACTCTTGTCGAACACCACAATTTAAAGGCAAAAATCCTCCAGTCTTTCTTATTCATTGTCAAAGTTTCAAATGCTTAGAAAGCAATTGAAAATACCATGGCTTGGATCAAGTACAAATTAGTCTTTGAACTGAATTCCTTGTTGTTTAGCGCTTTAAAGTAGTCCTTAACAACAATGCAACCTGTGTGATGGATATTGGTTTACAATTTACTTTTTTAGAGGTGTCTTTGTCTGGTTATAGTACTTGTTGAATGTAATGAGTTTGAGAGTATTTAATCTTTTGCTTTATTCTGAAATAGTTTGAGGAAAGTTGATGTCGGTTCTTTTCTGAATGTTTGGTAGAATTCATTGGTGAAGCCATCTGGGGCCACAGCTTTCTTATGCTTAAGAGGAGTAGGTAAAGGAAAGGGGAAAGATACGGTGTGAAAAGAGTATATATGAAATTGGTAAGTAAATCAGTATAATTTTTTAAAAAAAAGGGATAATATTTCAAAAAAAGACAGAAACTAAAGGGAAAAAAAGAAAGAAAAAGTGAATTGTTCATGTTTTCTACATCTTTCTGTATTCTTTTTAGGTAGACAGTGAATCTTTGAAACGTTCGTTTTCTGTAAGTTTGCAGATTTGTTAGAATAAAGTTCTTCATAGTATTTTGTATCCTGTTGTTAACCTTTGTATTTCAATTGGGTTTTTGTGTTTTGTTTTTTGTTTGTTTGGTTTTTTTTTTTTACATCACCCATTTAATTTCTTAATCATGTTATTTGCATCTTCTTCTTTGTTATTAGATTTGCCCAGGGCTTGTTAATTTTATTAATTTTTTCAAGGAATCAACTTCACATCTTGTTTATTTTTTCCTATTGTTTTTCAGTTTGTTTCTTTAATGTTTCCTCTCAGCTGGAGAAGTAGTCTTTGTTTGCCTCTTTTTTTTTCTAATTGTCAGAGTTGTTAGGTTAAGATTTTTATTTTGATCTCTTCTTTTTTAATGTATGCATTTATTGCTATCAATTAAGTGCCAAGCACTGCTTTTGCTGTGTCCTAAATATTTTAGTGTGCTGTGTTTTCATTTTCATTAGCTTCAAGAAATTCAATTTCTTTTTCAATTTCTTCTATTACCTAGAGTGTTCAAGAAATGTGTTATTTTTGTTTCCATGTATTTGATTTCCCCCTTTGTTTCTCTGTGAATTTCTAATTTTATTATCTTGTGATCATAGAAGTTGTTTTGTTGTCATTAAATGTTTTTTATTCACTTACACTTGCTTTGTGACTTACCAGTACATAGTCTATTCTGGAAAATATGTACTCTGAAGAAGAACATATACTGTGTTCTTGTTAAGTGGAGTGTTTTTTGTGTATCTATGGGATCCAATTAGTAAATTACATTGTTTATTCTTTTACATCTTTGTTAAAGTTGTTTGTTTTTGTTCTGTCTTTCATTAGAAACAATGTTTTAATAGTGGGTAGAGAGTCTCTTTGCCAATAAAAAAGCAGGCTATTCAAATCCATCAGCTGCTCTAGGGGAGAAAGGTTAGCAATCTCCCCCAGCTCCTTCTCCCTTCCCACCCTGATGTGATTTACAGCCTCTAAAAACACACTAGAGAGACAGCTACCAGTCATTTAAAATTTGATGGCAATGAGTTTGAGTAATATTATTGGGAGTTGTCTATTTCTGTCTTCAAATCTGTTAAAGTTTAATTTATACATTTTTATGGTTCTGCCATTGAATGTTGTCAATAATTATAGCTATGAGAAACCTATATTTGGGCCCGGAGGCTGTTGTATGAACAGGGGAACACTGAATGGTTTGAAACTGAGAAGGGAATGTGGCAAGGTTTTATTCTCCATACTTATTCAATCTGTATGCTGAGCAAATTATCCAAGAAGCTGAACTCTATAAAGAGGAGTGTGGCATCAGGATTGTACAGAGACTCATCAATAACCTGTCTGACGCAGGTGACACAACCTTGCTTGCTGAAAGTGAGGAGGGCTTGAAGCACGTGTTGCAGAAGACAACGGAATTCAGCTTTCAGTATGGATTGCATCTCAAGGTCAAGAAAACAAGATTCTTAGCGTTGGACTGATAGGCAATATCATGATAGATGGAGAAGTGACTGAAATTACCAACAGCTTCGTTTTGCTTGGATGCACAATTAACATCCTTGGTACTCCAGTAGCAGTGGCAAAGTTTAACAGGACAGCAAGTAATAAATGTTGGAGAGGATGTGATGAGATAGAAACTCTTACATTGTTGGTGGGATTGTACAATGGTACAATCATTTCGGAAGGCAGCTTGGTACTTCCTCAAAATGCTGAACATATAAATTCCATATGACCTAGCTATTCCATTACTTGGAATATACCCAAAGAAGATGAGAACTGAGGCTCAAATGGAAACTTGTACATCAAGATTCATAGCAGCATTATTCACCATTGCAAGAACATGGAAACAGCCCAGAGGTCCAATCACAAACAAATGGATTGAGAAGTTGGAGCAATGATTTTGTAAATTGCTACCTTACTTGGGAGGGACTGGAGAGCATCATTCAGAGTGAACTAACTCAGTCCCAAAAGGACAAATACTATATAAAACCATTATTGTAGAGGGATGGGGTGATAGGGTGTTAATCATAGGATTGCATTTTTGCTTTTGCATGGGGGTGGCTGAAGGAAATGGAAAGGATGTTTTGTGAAGAACAATGTATTCAAACTTTGTAAATAAATCAGAGTAATATAAAAACATAAGGAGACACATTGTGCAGGGAAAATTTGCAGTTAGAATTATTGAGGAGTAAGGTGTGTCTGATCACTTGCTATGCATCTGAGAGCAGGACAATGAATAATGATGACATACAAATAATTGACACCTTTGAGCTGTGGCACTGAACATCCCAAGGACGACCAAAAAAACAAGCAGACGTCTCTTGGAGAGGGTACAACCAAAGGACTCTTTGGAAGCAAAAATGATTAGACACATATACTTTGGGCATGTTGCTATGAGAGGCTATTCCTTGCAGAAGGACATGATGCTGGGGAGGGTGGAGAGTCAGTGAAGGAGAGGAAGGCCCTCCACCAGGTAGATTGACATGGTAACTACTGCAATGGGCTGTTATGTGTGGGAAAGTGTGAGGATGACATAGGATAGAACAGGGTTCAGATCTTTAGTTCATAGGGTCACTATGAGTCATACTCAACTTAATGGCACCTAACAACAACACTCTAGTTTATTCTTTGATCATTATATAATGCCCTTCTTTTTCTCATATGCTGGTTTTGCCTTAAATTTTACTTATCAAAAATTAATATTACCATGCACACCCATGTTTACCATGGCTTTGATCATGATAGCAAGGAGTTGGAAACAACTTAAGTGCCCATCAACAAACAAATGGCTAGAGAAGCTATGGTATATTCACACAATGGAATACTATGCTACATTGAAAAACAAGGAACTCCTGCAATATTATTCAAAATGGGTGACCCTGGAAGGCATTATGCTGAGTGAAATATCTCAGTCACAAAGGGACAAATACTGCATAGTGCCACTGTTGTGAAACAGGACTGACATAAGGGTTGGGGGTACGACTGAGAAAGATGGGATGAATAATGTATACTGAATTGAAACAGATGAGGGAGAAAACTGTTTAAAAGGGATATGTAATTAGGTATTATTGTCATGACAGGAGTCTAGACCGAAGGCCGCAAAGTGGAGTGGACCTGGAGGGAGGGATTGTGAAACAACGGAGAAACTTTTCTTTTCCTTCTCAAAG
Source organism: Elephantulus edwardii (assembly GCF_000299155.1). NCBI lineage: Eukaryota > Metazoa > Chordata > Mammalia > Macroscelidea > Macroscelididae > Elephantulus > Elephantulus edwardii. The sequence continues at coordinate 14,623,870 of NW_006399789.1, forward strand.
AGAAGAGTGTTCTGGGGGGGAGGGGTGGGCAGGGAGAAAAGTGCAACAATGAATGAATGGAAATCCAGAGTTTCTGTAAATTTTCATTAAAATTAATTAAAAAATTAATATTACCTCTCCTGCCCTTTTTTATTGCAATTTTGTTGATTTCTTTTCCCCCATTTCATTTTTAGTTCATTTTTATCTTTGTATCTAAGGTGAGACTCTTGTAGAGAATATGAGTCATGCTTTATTGCCCATTCTGCTAATGTTTTCCTCTTGGTTGAACACCATATACTATAACCAAAGCACCCAAACAAAATTTTGTATCACATATTTCTTCATATTCCATCCTAGATTGGCCCCTATTTCTGTTCTGCAGACACCAAAGAAGTTGGACTGTGGGTCTAAATATGAAGGAACCCATCTCTAAACCCCGTAATGCAGTGCTTGGTTATAGAAAGTCAGTTTGTCAATAATAGACAGGTTCTAGGATTATGGACAGAATCCAAGATGGCACAAATGATCATGCACTCAGCTGGTGGTTTGAACCCATTCCGAGTGCTCTTGGAACAAAGAACTAGAGGTTTACTTCTACGAGATCCTGACCATTTAAAATCTTGTAGAGTTGTTCTACCCTGAAATGTGTAGGATCACCACATTGTTCCCAGTCCCAGCAATGTTCTTGGCTCAGAGCAGACTCTCAATAAATTCCTCATAAGAAGTAGATCAATCACCTTCCTCCAAAGTGAAGCTCTTCTCACCCTTTACCTTGCTGTCTTTCTAGAATGTGCGAACTGCCCAGTGACACCAGCTGGTCAGAGGCATCCATGAGAACAGTCATCAGAGGACAGTCTCTTGGGGAGCTTCAGGAAGTCACCTAATGAAAGGGTGAGCAGTACAACCACCTCATGTGCCACCTGAAAGTCACTATTTTTACGCTTCACAAGATATTTCCCACTTCAAAATTGTTGTCTTTGCACCGCCCCTTCCCTTGATATATCTTTGACTTCCCAATTTGGGCTTTCTTCAAGTTTGAAACCAAAATTCCCTCCCCAGAGATATCTCTCCAAACACGGTTTTATGAGGAAGGCTAACAGACCTGGACTGTAGGGAGTTAAGGGCACCTTTGATATGTATGAGCGGACAAACAGCCCTCTTACCTCCAGGGAGTGTGGCCAAACAGGCAACCACTTTAAATAGACAGAACTCAGGCTCGCCTTCATCGGACCCCACATCCGAAATCTCTATCCATCATCCGCATGCCTCTGCTTGGTCTGGGCCGGGGAGTGACTTTGGCAAGGCTTTCCGAACAGCCTTCATGAACTCTAGCATTCCTCTTTGTGGTCTAGTCAACCACAGAGATTCATTCCGTTTCCCCTTTTAACTGCAGTTTCAGAGTTGGAGGACAAATTTAAAAACTGACACTGTTGAGAGGTATTATGACTTAGTGTGGAAGAATCAAAAGGATAAAGACAAAATCACTCTCTGTGGAGGGAACGACATTTGAGCCAGACCTTGAAGGAAAAGGTAGTGTCTGTGGCAATGCGGTCTCCAGGGAGAAGAGCAAAGGTCATGGTGTGAGTTGCTGCTGTGGGTTGCTGTCCCATCACTCTCAACTCAGGGTGAATCCATGTGTACAGAGTAGAACTGCACCATAGGGTGTTCTAGGCTGGGACCTTTCAGAAGCAAGTCACCGAGTGTGTCTTCTGAAGTGTCTCTAGGTAGGTTTTAGGCATCAACCTTTGAGCTAATAGTTTAGTGCTTAAACATTTGCACCTCCCAGGGTCTCTACAGTTCGGGTAACAAACAGATCAGCAAGCCTGACAATGAGAAATGAAAAATAATGTCAATAAGTGAGTTGGGGTCAGGCAGTAAAACATAAATTAGAAAATTATTCTGTGGTGGTAACCTAACCTGTAGCCATTTGGTATTTACCATGTGCCAGGATCCACATACAGTAGCCACTGGAGTTATTTACCACAATGTCTCAGACAGAGGCTCTAAGTTGAAGGAACTCACGGTCTAGAGTTCAGACACTAGACATTTGCAAAACACAGAGAATAAAATGCAGGGTATTTTACTGCCTGTGAAATAAATAAAGTGCTTTGGGAAACCAGAAACGGGAGTAGTTAATGGGGTGTGTGTGTGTGTGTGTGTGTGTGTGTGTGTGTGTGTGTGTTTTAGAAGAAAGAGATTCAGTGCCCCTGCTTCTTGTTGTAGTTATTAGGTTCTGCCAAGTGGAGTGTAACTCTTAGTAACCCTGTAAACAACAGGCTTGAATCTTGCCCTATCCTGGGCCATCCTCCTCAGCTCTGATACACAGAGCCCATTGCTGCAGTCACCAAGTCAGTCCATCTCATTCAGGGTTTTCCTCTCTTTGCTTGAGCCTCCACCTTTCCAACCATGAGTGTTCCTGCAGACGAGGTAGATTAGAGTTAAGTTTTGGAGACTGAGGTAGGGCTTACGGAGTGGCAGGGCATAAAGGAAAAGTGATGTTGAAAAATGTGAGAGCAATTTTATTTTGAGTAGTTGAGTATTGCTGCTAAATCTTTAACAAGTAGCTGGAAGAAAAGAGTGTCCTAATTTGTAGCATTAGATAATTTCCATTGTAAGTGATTTTGCCATTGTCGTTTATGTGTTCAGAACTGTGCCTCTAGTGGGTTTTCAGAGGTGGTAAATCCCAGAGTAGGAGATTGCCCATCTTTTACTGAAGTGTCGCTGATGGTTTGAAACTGCATGCCTTTAAGGTGTCAGCATAGCTTCGTATGACCACTAAGGCACCAGAGTTTCCTGGTTTCGTCATGTTGTTGTTTAGTTGTTCTGTTTCAGTCAAGTCAGACCTGACCATTAGTGGACCCTCCAGGATTTTCAGAGGATGTAAATTGAAAGAGAGGAGATTGTTCAACCTTCTTCCACAGAGCAACTGATGGATTCAAACAGCAAGCCTTGGAGTTGACAGTGCAGCTCCTTACCGCTAGGCCACCAAAGCTCCTTGGTTTTCACCATAGCCAATCTCAAACCACCAATGTGAAATCAACCAACTTCCAAAATCTCTGGCAATTTAAAATTGGACTTTTATGCAGAGAGCTAACACCAGCCACTGTTATACTTAGACACATTGAATTTTACATAACTGATAACAGTCAAATCCACCTGCTGCTCTGTGGGAGAAAGATAATAACCTTCCAAGTAATTTACAGCCTGGAAACCTCTCTGGAGGATCAAGTATGCATCAGGTTAACTCAACAACACACAAGAAGATGGTTGATGACTAGTTAGCATTATATATCCATTGTTCCAATTAGAACTGGAAGCCCAGAAGTATCTTCAAAATCTCAAGGGCCACAGCATGTAGGCGCCGATGACAGCTCTGAGATTTTAGGCTGCATGTTCATAGTACTCTTCAACCAAGATAGCTGTCTTGTGTTGTCTGTTTTATGCTTACTATCTACTTCACCAGCTTGGACACACTACATAAAGTGTTGCAATTGATACCCAACTTTTCGTTTTTATTTTAGATTTCTCTGCTTACAAAGTTCGTATACATTGTGTTTCACACTATTTATCATTCACATTGTTTCATACACTCATTCCCATGTATTGTGTTTTATAAAATTAATCACCATTGAACTGTGCTCACCATTATCCCGTCCTTTCAGGTTCCCACCAGATCTTTCCCATTTCTTTTACCCCCTCTCTCCACCCACCAAATTGTGCAACCCTGTGACTTCACCCCTACCCATCCTCAACCTTCTGCTCCCACCCCTTTGATATTCAATTTAAAAGCTGACTTCAGATTAATGTTGGTGTGTGCCATCAAGTCTGAATCGACCCACAGCTGACCCATTCACTGAGTTTCCAGAGTCAATTAATTGCACAGAATGACACAGGATAGACAATAGGCACTTGGAGTGATTCTTTCTAACTCATTGCTTTTAGTTGCCACAGTGTTGATTCTAACTTACAAGGCCAAAGTAGTTTGGTGGTGTACACTGATGCCTGTTACTGCATTTCCTGTGATCACGTACTGCCACCTCCTGGTGAAGACTATATAGCACTCCCGGAAAAATTTTATTTCAAGAACTCCAGAAGAAGTTGTGCATTACAGTTGTGCTTAACAAATTTAAATTGAAGTCGTACTGGCTGCACTAGAGGCTAACAGCAGCATTGTATGCTCAGAATCACATAAATCCTTATGGCTTGAGACTTAGGCTGGTCAATGGGACGGGTGTTGAATGCAGTAGAAAGGGGTGGTGGTGAAGTAAGGAAAGGGTGGATCAAAAAGAAAAGCACAAAAAAAAAACAACATGTAGCAGGGGTGGGCAGAAAAATGGGATCTATTGGTCATTTTTATAAATGGGCAAATGTCTTTCACCTGCTGTTTTCTGTGGAGTGCTTGCTTGTCTGTCAGATACTATTATATATATTTAAAAATTGAGACAGACTAGGAAGGGTTGCCGTCCACTTCCGAAATTACATGCCTTCAAAAACCCTATGTGCAATAGAGCACACTTAGAAGTCCAGTGAATATCACTATCATTCAGATACATGCACCAACAACTAGAGTCAAAGAGGAAGAAATAGAAGATTTCTACCAACTTTTGCAGTCAGAAGTTGATCAAACATGCAATCAAGATGCATTGATAATAATGGGTGACTGGAACACAAAAGTTGGAAACAGAAAGAAGGATCAGCAGCTGGAAAATACGGGCTTGGTGAGAGAAATGAGGCTGGAGATAGAATGATAGAGTTCTGCACATTCAATGATTTATTCAT